>NC_072468.1:26672476-26752476 GCF_027596085.1 Anoplopoma fimbria | reverse complement strand
CTTGAAAATCATCACATTTGAGGAGCTGGAACCAGCAGAGGACAAAAAATCGATCAATTCTTAACACTGAAGCTCTCAAGAGAAAATCATCCATCGTCTCTGTATCTGCAGTCTGTTGCCCTCAAACATCTCACAGATCAGCGTTAATTGTCATTCTTCATACTTCACACTGGAGGCTGAGCACCGGCGTTATTCTCAGAAGGGAGAAGACGGGGAAAAAAGTCTAGCTGGTCTCAGGAGAGTGCTTCCTCTGGTGGCAGCAGTACGAAGAGAAAGTTTCTGGAGTAGAATCAGTCAGTTGTAGAAGTTTGGGTTAGAAAAGATTGTATTTTTATTGATTAAAACAAATCTTGTCATTAGTAGTCTTAATGATGTATTATAATCTGCTTAGAGCTAGTGTTAGGAAGCTAAACATCATAATTCATCTCTGAAGGCAACTTGAAAATGACAAAGTAGTACGAAATGTAAACCTCTTTACTTCAGATTTCATTAAAAAAAAGATATATTGGTACTTTACTCTTTTCGACATACTATGCTATGACTTTTTATTACTTTTTTTTATTACTTTTCTTGCTCGGAGGAATCTTTGTCTCTTCCTGCCAGTCTGGTTGAGCCGTTCTTCTTTTGTTCTCCAGGTACAAAACAATCAAACAAACAAACTAAAAACCTTGGAATGTTTTATTTAAAAAATTTTTTTTACAAACAAAAGATCCTAAAAAACATTTCAACATCTTCTGACCTGAAACTAACTTTTACATGTGACTCACTTCACTCATTGTTCTCAGAGTCGGATATCGCTGCATCACTGAATCACAGATGTTTTCATGTTGGGACACAGATGTTTTCAGTATTTACATTTTAAATGGGTCACCCCATATTTTATTTCCCTCTGTTGTTATCTGTTCATGAAGATGTTTCTCTCCGATGCAATAGAGGGGAAAGCTACTTATTTTCAGCTTTTTAGAGATTTCAAAATAGCAAAACCTCAACTGCTTCTTCTTGTTGCAGAAACACAGTAAACAGTTTAAATACAGGTTTTTACAGAAGAAATGGTCCTTTAAGGGTCAGTTTGGAGCCTAAATATACAGGAAGGTATTGAATACAACACCACACCATAATTCTTGTTTTTATCTGCTTAATCAGGAGATCAGTTCTCCTTTTGTTTTCATGTTTTCAGTAAAAGGTAAATCCATCGAGCTGTCCCTCAGTGGTGACATCAGCTCTTTTCATCCTTCTCCTGAGCTGATTGGTCGACCCAGTCCCAGACGTGGACGGATCCGTCCGAGGCCGCAGACAGCAGCGTCCGCGGTCGATCGGGATGCCAGACGTGGGCGGTGATGAAGACGTCGTCGCCGGACTGCGAGGAAACGGCGTGACCGCGATGCTCAAACAGCGGATGAACCTCCTGCTGCGGCGCCGTCGTCCAGAGCGATGTGTTGTAGATCTGAACTGATCCACTGAAACCTGCAGAGAGAGGTGAGGAATTTAAAAACATTTAATGAAACTTATATATTACGTCTTATAAGTTTAACAGTTTAGAGGGAACTTTAGTGGGACACAGGTAAGTTCTCAAAGATTTAAAAATATCTCAATGTGGAATTGTCTAACTAAATTGACAGATAGTAATATATATATATATATATATATATATATATATTCTTTTTTATATATATTCTTTTTTATATATATATTTCTTTACTTTACATATATATTTTTATATATATTTTTTTAACTTATATATATAATTTTATATTTATTTTTACATATATATTTTTTTATATATATTTTTTACATGTATATATATATTTTTATATATATTTTATTTTTTTACATATATGTATATATTATTTTTATATTTTATTTTTTACATATATTTTTTTTATATATATATATATACTTATTTATTCTTTGTGCAACCTTGATCTACTTTATCGCCGAGAGTTATAGGAGAAGATCAACAACACTTATGTCTCATTTTAGTCCAGAAAATAATTAAATTGACTTCTATTTTTTTTCAGATTAAAACTTCAGAAGTGCAGTTAACTTGATATTTTTTTTTACCTTTGGACAGAACGAAGCTAACACTTTCCCCTTACTTCCAGTCTTTATGCTAAGCTAACTAGCTGCAATTCCATGAGTGGTATAAATCTTTTTAAATTATCAGCTGGATTACGGTGCTCCTGTAGACTCACCTGACACTGCGATACAGTCGTCCAGCGCCGGAGCCCACGACACGCTGACCTCCGGGTTGCAGCGACCTGATTGGACGTCCAGCTGAGTACGACTCACGGCTCCTCCGGGGTTCCTCAGGTCTGAAATCACCGCCAGTCCAGACGAGGAGAGTCTGACGACGCTGCAGGTGGAGGCGTCCGTCCACCAGAGGACGGATTCACCTGAGGACGCCGGCGGCGGGTAGAGCTGAGGAGCAGCAGACGTCCGAGTGTCGGCGACGTAAACGTTCCCGTTCGAGCAGCCGGCGAGGAAAACGGCGTCTGACACAAAATGTAAAGAACTCAGAGGATCATCTGAGTCCGTCTCTGTTGGGACGAAAGGACACAAAAGAACTCTTAAGACATGTGTTATTTTATACTATGACCAGGTTTTTAAAATGCAATAAAATAATGAGACTAATGTTAACCTGTGTATTTATTAATTAAATATAAATATCTGTTTTGTATTTTCATCAGTTCTGCGTCACTGAGCATCAGTTAAACATGTTCATGTATGTGACCATCAGCACTTTTAAATAAAGTATTTTAATACAGCTTTTATCCTTTTTCTGTTTCTTTTCTGTGAGAAGTTTGTTTTTTGTTCTTTGGAATAAACTTTTAGAGCTGATGATCACGGCACACGACCCCTCAACCCGTTCCACCCTCCGCCCCTCTGCCACAGGTAGTCTGGAGACAACTACTCATATTTCTATGACTTTTTTCATCAAATAAATATGACATGCTGTGATTTATTTACTGAAATTGTTTGAAATAATATAATAATGACTTTTAGCAGGAAATTTTCACAACTTATTTTTTATGATGTTTTTTATGAAATTTGCCTGACATGCTTTATTAGGGGTATTTTTATGACATACTTTATAATGTATAAAAATTTTACGACATATATATTTTGATTTATTCTAGGATTTCTAGATACATAGACATAGATACATTTTAAGTTACATTTTTATGGCGTACTATACTATGACTTTTGATAACTTTTTCATGACATATACTATGACTTTTTTCTTGAACATTATATTACATGCTATACTATGACTTTTTCTGATAAAATGTTCATGACAATATTACTTTTTTTCATGAAAATTTTAATGAAAAGCCATACTGCGAATCATTTTCGTGAAATTTAACTAAATAGTATCCTGAATTTTGTTCTAGCAAAGAGGCTACAACTGCATTTTGTTGTGCAACCCTGTGCTGCATAATGACAATAAATGATCCTTGAATACTGGAATGACATAAAGGATCAATAAAGATTGTATCCTAATAACAAAGAGTCTAACTTTGTGTGTTTTCGGGAACAAGATTATGTTTCTTGCTCTTCTGTATTTCTGATATTACTCTTTCTAATAAACCTTTTATAAGCATTGTCTTATTCAACCATTTATTCTCTTGTGCTTTGTTGATCCACGATCTATCTGAATTATGTTGCATTGATACATTTCACTAAGAAGTTTTCACAAACTATGACAGTTTAGTAAAACTGTCTTACCGTAAATGCAGAGCTAATGTACGTTAAAGTGTGAAAATGTATGAAAAGGGTCTAAAAAAAGGCTTAAATTTCATATCTCTGTGCTGCTCTGTTCACTTTCTAAAGAAATATCAAAGCATGAAGATAGATGAGAGTTAACGGAGCTGTATGTGACGGATCTCCGTGTTACCTAGCGAGTATAGAATCTGTCCTGAGGTCAGTTCAGTCAGCTGGACGTCGCTGCTCTGAGCTCCATGAAGAACTTGTGACGAGAGTCGAGCTGCGATCCTGCAGCTTCCTTCTGAAACACTAATCCTCCTCTTCTCCCTCTTCCTCCCCTCGACGCGCCCCGTTAATCTGATCACGTCTGTCATTAAAAGATAAGACGCAGAAAGACAACCAATCACATTGTGGGAAAACACAACATATTTTAGATTTTACTTAATTTACTTATAACAGAAAGGTTGAAAGAAAGAAAGGGAACTTGATTGAACAAGTGATAATGTTCGAGCTTGTTTCCAAAATATATTCCGAATGATGTAATTATTTGTGGGACAGAAAGATGCAAAAAGATTAAAAAACATTTTGTATTCTGAAAACATAAACAAAAATAAACGTCTTTTCTTCAGATTAATAAACTCACCGCTGTCGTCTCCTCCGACGCTCCACACCTGCAGGTCTGAGCTCAGCCCGTCGTTGGTAACGACACACCTGCAGGAACGAAAACAACAAAGGACGTAAATCTTCTCTCTGCTGGAGTTATTAAGACCTGAATCACAAGAGATCCACAAAAACACTTTGAACTCCACAGACTCACATTCAGAACATCCACCTGCTAATAAACACTGAGCCTCCATGCTGCACATTACACCAACAACATCCTCTTCCATCTTCTTGATGAATCACATGACTGATTTGTTCAAATGTCGCCTTAAAATCAGTTTAATTATCGCTGCATTTAAGATAAGATAAGATTTATTAGTGCCACAGCGTAGACATGTTCAGGACTACAGCAGCAAAGTAGACAAAACATTAAAATAAACAAATTCAATAGTAATCAAACAGTGAAGGTATAATAAATAAGTAAATTGTAAAAAAAAAAAAAGCTGAATAAATATGAAAAGTCAGTAAGACAACTAGTCTGTTTTTAATCTTTTATGAGTTTTTGTGATTTTTACATAATAGAAACATTGATTTTCTCCACTATTGTATGTGTAAAGTTTATGAACTTGTTTTTGTTGCATTCTGTGCATTAAAGATGATTGGTACATAAAGTAGTATTCATTTCATATATTTAATAGAAACTGGTGTAAAAATAAAAAGTACTTAGTGCTTTGTAAAAAATAAGGCATATATTTCATAAAATGCTACCAACTTTCCAATTTTCTTTTATTCATATTTTTACTCACTTCTATGCATGAAAATATTTATGCAAAAATACTCTATGTGCTCGTATATATGTGTACATACATGTATATGTTGTCATTTCTAATATTTTACTCTATTTCCTCTTACACATATTTTGAAATCTTTTGTAATAAATATATTTTGTATGTAAAAGTTATTGTTAGGAAATAAATTAAGAAAAAATCTAATAAAAAAAAGGATATTATTCCATGTTCTATAAAAAAAATGTTAAATAAAAGTACAACAACAACAAAGTACAACAATAAAGGTCAACTAGAACTAACACACAAGTGAGTTGAAACGGACAATCTTACTTCTTAAAAATGTTGCTGATTTTTAACAAAATTATATCAGAATTTATATTTCTGTATCTGCGTTTAGTGAATTTATTTTTACCTCACTAAAGAAAAGTTAGCAATGAAGCTTTGAAACTAAAATGTTCCTGCAGTACGAGCTTCTAACTTGACTTTTAATGGACGTAAATGGAGAGTTGAGAGACACTAAAGTTCATTCCAGGTGAATCGTTGCTACAAGCTCACCTTGTTCCTGGGACGTGTCTGAGGCAG
Organism: Anoplopoma fimbria; assembly: GCF_027596085.1. NCBI lineage: Eukaryota > Metazoa > Chordata > Actinopteri > Perciformes > Anoplopomatidae > Anoplopoma > Anoplopoma fimbria. The sequence continues at coordinate 26,746,798 of NC_072468.1, read as the reverse complement.
CGGACAGGACCGTCTGTGAACCCACCGTGGACAACTTTGAAGTCCCTTTCTGCACAGAGACCCTGAACACAACACACACACAGCAGAGGCATAAAGTGATGTGTGTATGTTATATTAAATATAAACCTAAAGAGTAGGAATAATCTCTCACCTTGTTTTCATCAGCAAACAGTTTCAGAGGCAAGTTCAGCTCCAGGATTTCATTTTTAGTCGGGTTGTATCCTGCGACACACACGGCTGTAAACATGAAGATAAAAGGTTTCATTTGAGTTTAAATTTGCATTCAGACCAATTTGAAATATAACATTTTCAGATTATAAAGACTATTCTTAAAATGAAATATATGAACTCACTCCTCCCTGACGTCCACTCCAAGACCTGTGTGGGATGTTCCAGCTGATACACATGGAGATCTGTGTACCTGAAGAACAGACAGGTGTTGAGGATATCTTCTATATCATGTCATTACATGCCAATAATATTTCCATATATACAGTACCAGTCAAACGTTTGTTCACACCTTCTCATTCAACTACTTTGAAGAATCTAAAATATAAAACATATTCTGCTTTGTTGAGCATTTGTTTGTTTACCACATAATTCCATATGTGTTCCTTCATAGTTTGGATGTCTTCAATATTATTCTACAATGTAGAAAAAATAAAAATAAAGAAAAAGAAAAACCATTGAATGAGAAGGTGTGTCCATACTTTTGACAGGTACTGTTGAGCATTTGTTTGTTTACCACATAATTCCATATGTGTTCCTTGTTTATATATATATAAAGAAAAAGAAAAACCATTGAATGAGAAGGTGTCCAGACTTTTGACTGGTATATATATATATAATACACATATATATAATATATATATATAGAGAGAGAGAGAAATAGACACACACATATATATATAAATAAATAAAGAAAAACCATTGAATGAGAAGGTGTCCACACATTTGACAGGTACTGTATGAGGCAGTAATGTTACTCTTAAGGGAAGTTTATGTTAACATTATTTTAAATTGTAACTTTTTTCCTGCAGTGTTTTCACCTTGACACCAGACTCCTTCCAGAAAATGACATATTTATCATTTTCCTATCCCAGGGACAAACATAAATACCTTGGCTATGAAATAAAACTTATTCCTCTTAATGTATAGAATCCACTCTTCAATTCGGCATCAAAATATTTAACTAAATCCAGTTTCCCCTCACAGATCATGCAGATAATCACTGTTAAAGCTGCTTTAATGAGGAACAGATCATGCTGTTTACCACTAATGAGTTCATAATAAAACACAGGGGCTTGCTAAGTTTAATTAAAGCAAGCCGAATTAAAGAATGGCTGAATTAGAACCAGTAAATGTATAATGATAGTATATATAAGTGATGTACACATGAGGGGAAGGAGGATAAATAAAACTTTTATGATTTTTAAGTGTTCTGTTTGCAGCTAACTCACACTTTAAACCTGAAAACTAAAACATTTCTCACGTTTTCAGGGATTCGATGAACCAGTCATCCAACACATCATTACAGTCTGTCTCCTCCATCTCAGCCTCAAACCCACGTGTTCCTGTTTATGTTTTACTTCCGGGTTGTGACAAGGAAGTCACAGCGCCCCCTGGTGGACAGGAGTCATGTTTATTTATTTATTTTAAAAAGAACTGATGAGTTGTTTTACTTTTATATTGAACATATTAAACTGTAATATAGAGGACAGATACTTATATATATAGTATATGTTTATGTATAAAAAAATGGAACTGAACTGTTTTACTTTTGATATTGTTTTACTATTTTATATTCAAAACACTTTTTCATTCAATGTTCAGGAAAAAACTGACTAAACTGTATTACTAACTGTGTACATCAACCGTGGGGAAGAAGTACTTTTACAAGTACTTTTTAAAGTGGCAATATCACAGTGTAGAAATATCTACAAAATGTTCACTTGTTTTACTTTTATATTGAACATATTAAACTGTAATATAGAGGACAGATACTTATATATATAGTATATGTTTATTTATAAAAAGAGGGGACTGATGACTTGTTTTACTTTTTATATTCACAATAGTTTGGATGTCTTCAATATTAATCTACATTGTAGAAAAATAAATAAATAAAGAAAAAACATTGAATGAGAAGGTGTGTCCAAACTTTTGACTGGTACTGTATATGTTTATTTATAAAAAGAGGGGACTGATGACTTGTTTTACTTTTTATATTCACAACATTTTACATTCAATGTTCAACAAACAGACTAAACTGTATTACAGAGGACAGGTACTTATAGATAGACATCAACAATGGGGGAAGAAGTACTTTTACAAGTACTTTAAAAGTGGCAATATCACAGTGTAGAAATATCTACATGTTCACTTGTTTTACTTTTATATTGAACATATTAAACTGTAATATAGAGGACAGATACTTACATTTATACAGTACCAGTCAAAAGTTTGGACACACCTTCTCATTCAACTACTTTGAAGAATCTAAAATATAAAACATATTCTGGTTTGTTGAGCATTTGTTTGTTTACCACATAATTCCATATGTGTTCCTTCATAGTTTGGATGTCTTCAATATTAATCTACAATGTAGAAAAAAATAAAAATAAAGAAAAACCATTGAATGAGAAGGTGTGTCCAAACTTTTGACCGGTACTGTATGTATGTAAGTATCTGTCCTCTATATTACAGTTTAATATGTTTAATATAAAAGTAAAACAAGTGAAAAAGTGTTTGATATCTGCTGGAAGGTAAATCTATTTAAATGTGACGTAATGATTGGTGGTTAAAGAGATGAAACATGCAGAGCATCAGAGTGGACCTTCCTCTGTTTTCTCCCGTTGACTCGCTGACAGCAGACGACACATTTAATCCTTCCTGCAGAGCTCCCTCACTCCAACTGTTGTTTTCCTCCTCCTCCTCCTCTTCCTCCTCCTGTCGTTCTGTTCTTCCTGCTGTCTGACGGGAGAGAGTGAGTCAGACCTCCATCACTCCATCTTCCTCTCTCCGTCCATCACTCTTCTTCTCAGAGACGACAACAGGACCAACAGCTCTGAGTCAGAATGCAAAACGTATTATTATCTTTTATTATTATTATTATTAGTTCCACTCTTCCATTTGAATTTAACCTATTTTTACATGTTTTAGGTGTTATTAAAGGGTAAACAGAAAATAAACGGGGAAAATAGTCAAATTTTTGGTATTTAACAATGAATTTTAAGTGTAAATTTACAGCACAGTACTGATTACTGAGATGCAACTAGTAAACAGTAATTTACTGTAAATGTACGGTCAAATATTTCACAGTGTACAGTTTACCTGTAGTTACAGGTAAATACAGTAATTCTACAGGAGGATTCTGCAAAATCACAGTAATATACTGGCTTCACTACTCTGGTAACGGTGCACAATAATTTATTGTAAAAACTATATTAGAGATTTAACTCATCAGTAACAAGTTTAACATGTTTCAGGTTTAATTCATAGATAAAAAGGAGTTCTCTGCTGTTCAGGAGACACTTTTTAATCAGCATCATGAGACGTGAAAGAAGAACTGCGACATTAGTAAAATACCACAGTGTAGAAAGTAAAAGTCCTGCATCAAAATTTCAATTTAAAGCTACAACAAGGAACTTTCATTTTCTGTTAATTTTGGCGACCCCTGTGTTGGAAAGTGGTAGTGTTTCTGAGTGAGAAAACCTCTCATTTTAATGAAGCAGGGTCAGGACAAACTTCAAATTTCATGACAGCACGCTTTGTGCAAAAGTAGAAAGGAGAGGTCAGGAGGTCAACAAATCATAAGGAAAAAAACCGCTGCTTCAAATAAGTTGTACAGTTTGAATTGTATATCTGATATTACTACTCAGATGCAGTCTTTCATAACTTTAACACACAGAAAAACATTCGCTTTTCAGGCTTTTTTTTCTCCTCAAACCTGCAGTTTTTTAACCTTGACACCAGAAACCTTTGCTGCATAATACAATTTGTATTTCTTTTTTTTTTAAATCAATAGAATCAATTCAGGATGGATGTTAATAACTTGACCCCAAACAAGAATTTGTTGCTTATTACTTCTGAAGCTTTATCTTTAAGTGGAATAGGAGGCTGGTCAATTATATTAAAAGCAAGCTGAATTGAAAAAGTTTACTCCAGGGTGCTGGAAAGGAGGCTCCGTCCGATTGTCGAACCTCAGATTCAGGAGGAGCAATGCGGATTCCGTCCTGGCCGTGGAACAGTGGACCAGCTCTTTACCCTTGCAGGTCTGTTGGAGGGTGCATGGGAGTTTGCTCATCCAGTCTACATGTGTTTTGTGGACTTGGAGAAGGCCTTCGACCGTGTCCCTCGGGGAGTCCTGTGGGGGGTACTGCGGGAATATGGGGTACCTGGTTCGTTACTACGAGCCATTCGGTCCTTGTATGACCAAAGTGAGAGCTGTGTCCGGATACTCGGCACAAAGTCGAGCTTGTTCCCAGTGCGTGTTGGCCTCCGCCAGGGCTGCCCATTGTCACCAATCCTGTTTGTGATTTTCATGGACAGGATTTCAAGGCGCAGCCGGGGGAGGAGAGTTTCCGGTTTGGGGACCTCAGAATCGCATCCCTGCTTTTTGCAGATGATGTGGTTCTGTTGGCTTCTTCAGAACGTGACCTTCAGCACGCACTGGGGCGGTTCACAGCCGAGTGTGAAGATTATATATCTCGTCTGGCCTGGGAACGCCTCGGGGTTCCCCAGGAGGAGCTGGAAAGTGTTGCTGGGGAGAAGGACGTCTGGAGGACCCTCCTTAGCTTGCTGCCCCCGCGACCCGGCCCCGGATAAGCGGAAGGAGATGGATGGATGGATGGATGGATGAATTGAAAAATGTCTGAATTAGATGCAGGAAATGTCTTGTTATATTATTTGTAAGGGATGTACACCTGCTGGTAAGTAAGGGAAAGTTTGGTTTCTGGTAAGTAAGGGAAAGTTTGGTTTCTATTGAATTAATGACGTTTCCAGCTAGCAGCTAACATAACAATACAAGTTTAAATAAAGAGGATTAGCTGTTAAAGTAGAAACACATTTGTAAAAACCCCTCATCTCTCAACGAGTCAATCCGACAGAACAAACAGTGTGTTTTTATATCAGCTGTCTCAGAGATCTGACAGTCTTCTTGTCTATGCTGTTGGTTCTCGCTCTCAGCAGGGAGGCGCTGAGTGTTTCCCTCAGATAATGTGATTATCGTCGGTGTCCCCGTCAGACGAGCCAGAGGCCCCCCCCCCCCGACTGAGCGTCAATAGGATCACAGCAGGTTCTGATAATTCCTGCCAAAACGCAGAGCAAACAGTATGCAGACGGCCCGTGGGAAGTTTGTTATCAGTATTTATTCACAGACACAGACTTGCACACAGAAAGAGAAGTGTTTTCCTTTGATGGCATAAAGAAAATTACATAATTTGCACATAAATGTATACACTTTAATTTATTCGTTTGGATTTTTTTAAGTAATACAAACAACAAAATTGCTCTTTAACTTAATGCAATGTAATTTTTTTTTTTAATTTTTTTTCTATTTTTTTAAGTGCCCTTTATCTCCATTTTATTTATTTATTTACTATTATTATTACCATTTTTTTTCATTTAGACTCTTTTTTTAAGACACGTAAAAGCTTCTAAATTCACCATAGGAGTATTTACTGACCTATCTTATTAAAAATGCAATGTCATTTTAATCTATTAAATGTTTTCCTTTATCTTCATTTTATTTATTTCTTTACTATTATTACTATTATTATTATTATTACTATTATTTTGTTCATTTAGACAATTAAAGCTTCTAAATTCACCATAGGAGTATTTACTGACCTATTTTATTAAAAATGCAATGTAATTTTTATTTATTTTATTTTTTAAGTGCCCTTTATCTCCATTTTATTTATTTATTTATTATTATTATTATTATTATTATTTTTATTTTATTATTTAGACTTTATTTTTGACAGGAAAAGCTTCTAAATTCACCAGAGGGGCATTTATTTTAAACATTAAATCTCTTCAGCTTGTGTTAAACACAGACTTTATTTCAGACACCTAACCAGAAAGATATTCAAGACAAGGGAACAGGAAGTGTATAATAAATGCTGACTCATTCCTGCAGCACTTCTACAAAATCTCCCAATTTTGTGTTTGGCTGCTTTAAATGACCATGAACTCAATGGAACATGAGTTTATTGATTATTTATTTTTTAAATAGACCCTCAGCAGAGAGCTCAATAATTACCATGTGGCTCTGTTTGTGTTTGCAGCTGAACAGAAGAGCGTTGATCAGACTAAACTGTGCCTTGACATCCGAGTTCTGAATCACTGAATATTATCGACAGGGCAGAGAACTCAGAACTGCTTTTGTGTGACTTAATTTACTATAACTCAACAGGTACCTTCACGAGTCAAGGTAATAATTATTTTGTTTAACTGCATGATTGTTGGATTATTTTTGAGTAAGTGATAAAGTTTCAGTGCAGATTTTTTCTGTTTGAAGATGGATTTGTCCCTGAAAGTCGGAGTAAAGAACCGATAAGCAGCAGGAGTTTCTGGTCCGTTACATTTCCAGTAATGAGTCTGTACGTTTGTACTTGAGCAGCTTCAGTCCTGGTGTTTCCCACAGACCCACCGGAGCTGAGGTTGGTCTCTGAGGTCCGTGGGCTCGGAGGTGGAGAACCAGCTGCACTGGCAGGCGAACGCCCGCAAACCTCTCCTCTTCTTCAGCTTGGCTCTGAGCTTCTGACGGTCCGGCATGTTGTTCCTACAAACAAACACAGAAACAGAACGTAGTTTAATGAAGATGGATAATTAGTGAGGATGTGAGTGCAGCATGTTAGCCTGCTGATGTTTTTAGTCTGATTAAATATCTTATTGTAATATAATAATAATACATTGTATTTGTATAGTGCTTTAAAAAGGTACTCAAAGGCACTTTACATGATAAAGACAGAAACAATAAAATAAATAACAATGTAAACAAGGTAGAGAGATGATATTATAACAGAAATAAACAACAACAACAACAACAACAACAACAACAACAAAAAGACATACATAACTAGTATAACAGGTTGAAAGCAGATTTAAATAGATGAGTTTTAAGTGCAGTCTTTGTTGTATTGGGAGCCAGTGGAGGTTTTGAAGGACTGGGGTGATTTGGTGTCTGGTGGAGTAGGAGAGCAGACGGGCAGCTGAGTTTTGGATGTATTGTAGTTTGTTGATTATTTTAGTTGGATGTGCCGTACAGGATGCTATTGCAGTAGTCCGTTTTTTGTGATGTGATTTATGATTTGTCTCTGTTAAGTTTGAGAAAGTTGCCTTCAAGGTCTTTATATCTGTGAGGAAGTTGGTGATGTTGGATTTGGTGGAGATGTAGAGCTGGGTGTCGTCAGCATAGCAGAGGAAGTTGAGACCATGATGTTACCAAAGGGGGAGCATGTAGAGGATGAAGAGGAGGGGACCCAGAGCATGTAGAGGATGAAGAGGAGGGGACCCAGTACGGAGCCTTGGGGGACACCTTGAGAGACTGGGGCTGTGTCAGTTACTTGGTCCACGACTGTCGGTCGCTGTTACTGCAACCAACGACTTATTGTCACCAGGAATAAGTCTTTGTCCGTCCTGCTGCTGCACGTGAGCACAATATGACAAGTTTCATATGAGATTATAAAGTCGTTGTGAAAAAAACGTGCTTTGCATCCAGTTTCACTTAAATGGATGCAAATGTGAGGAAGCTGCTGCTCAGTAATCTTTTAGTCTGAACGATGTCTGGACCAAGTAACTGACTGTTTCCATTTTAATACTTTGTCGATAGCCTAATATCAGAAGGTAAGATATCCAAACTGTATAATTTCAGTTTTGGTATCAAAACTCTGGTGTTATGTTCTTAAAAGTAAACAAACTGATTACACACAGAAGGTTATCTAACAGGAAGTTTAGGGTTTTATTGTCTTTATTTTAAGTTGTTTATTTTAATTAAAGTTTTCAATTCATCAAAAAATTAGAGAAAAAAAAGGGATGAATAAGTCTCAGTTTTCTACTTTCTGCTCATCCACCGATTTAACCATCATCCACCTCATTAAAGCTTTTCCAGCTTTTCTAAAACTCCAATGTGCTGCATTTTTTTGTTTCCAGAACAAACAAAGACAAGAGCGCCACCTACAAAAACTTGAAGGAGGTGTTGTTATCAAAACGCAGAAGAAACACAACAGAAGAGAAGAAGATATAAGACAAATAAATTAAATACAAGTATCAACCTGTACTCTACTCGGTTGAGGCTCATACATATTAGTTTAATTAGTCTGAAGATTCACTTGCCTCTGCTTGTTTGTATTCTTGTCACACTGCTCTGCAGATGCACAATTGTCTCCATTAGTGTTGAAAAAGTGATTGTTGTTGTGTTTGTTTGTCGTGAATGAAGGAGAAAAAATGACAACCCTGACTTTGACACAAAAGGATTTACCATTTAATGTGCATGAACGTTTGAAATGTCTTAACAAGGTTTTATGACTTAGATGTTATTTTGTATTTTTTTCTAAATAATGCATGTTTCTACACCTCCTCTCTTCAGTGGGTGTAAAGCAGATAAATATGTGTGAGGAGAAGTTTGCAGCAGCTCAACACTGCCACCTAGAGAGGGTGGCAGTGTATTAGTTGCAACACAACTAAAAGGCTGTTACAGATTCTGCACACTTTTTCTATGGTTCACGTTTACTTCCTGTCAGCTGATGTCCTTCAGATCCATTTCAACAGGAAAGAAAATGTGACAAATTTTGAATGTTTGTGTTTACAACTGTTGCATGGTAAACAGCTGGCCAATAGGAGCTATGGTGGGTCGGTTTCCAATCTGGGGATCGGGACTCCTGAAGGGGTCACAAGATAAATTCAAAAGGGACGCAAGATGAACAGAAGAGGAAAGGAGAGAAAACATTATTTATTATAATTTTATTCTTTTCCTCAGACTTTCTAATCTTTGGTCTGTTTTTACTTTCTAAATCCGAGAATCATTTTACTTCTTCTGGAACAAAACAAGCCAAAAGGTCTTTGGTTGAACTGGTGAACCAGTGACCAAAGAAACATAATCTAGTTTTAAGGTCACAAGGCCACAAGCCAGAAAGGTTTGGAAGAACTGGCATTCTCTGAAACGTGCATAAACAAAAATAAATGTTCAGTGAAATGACCTGAGATGACCCTGTTGTTATGAATAGTTGGAGGAATAAATCAGCTGTGTGGATTTTCACCTCTCATCTGTATTTTCAAGCCTTGTTGTGAAGTGAGAGCGTCTGCAGACTCACCTGAGGAACAGGTAATCACAGGACGAGTCCCACTCACAGTCATCAAACGTCAGCACCCGGAAGTCACAGGAAGTACACCTCAGCTGGTCACATGACCTGTGGATCAGTCATTATAATGTAAGTATTAAAGTTAATATGAAAACTCTGAGATGTACCAGAGTCCTGTATCATCAGACACCAGAAACAGACGAGACGTGACAGACGCTCTCCGGTATGAAATCGTGTTTTCACACCTCTTGGATGTCGCCGTTCCAACGCCGCTTGTAACGGAGCTCCCGCCAAGAAAAACAGGACAGCACCTGGACGGATAAATAACAGCGCAGATCGTCTCCAAGCACGAATAAATCAGCATCCAAGTTTCACATACACATATTTATGAGACAAAAACACCTTTTATAATAACCACCCTTAATAATTATGGTATATTTACAGTTAATTAAACTTTAGTTCATCTTTATTTTACTGTAACAAACAATTAAATGATAAATATTATTATATTCTCATAATTCATGTTATATTTGCACACATTATAACATATTGTATAATGTATTAAGTATTTGCTAATGGTAAATATTACTTTGTAAACATCTTATAAACATTATTTAGACAGTTAATACTTTGTTAATGGTTAGTAATTGGTTTGTAAGCCATCTATAAACATCTGGAATGCTATTAAAAAGTTGACAATGATGATTATAATACTTTTTATTATAATAATTGGTTTGTAAACCATCTTTAAACATTATTTAGAGAGTAAATACTTTGTCAATGATTAATTATTGGTTTCTGGTCCATCCATCTAATTTAATATTTATAGATGTTTACATTGTTTTACACGATTTCTTAAGGGTTTACAAATCATTTACAAATACTTATAATAAGATATTATAGTGTGTAAAACAATAAACTGTTCAGCTCATCAGAATGTAATGGTTGTCTCCTCTTATCAGTTATGAACCTTTTAAAGCCTTTCTAATATTAGTAAGAAATATTCATTGTTTAACAGTAAAATAACTTCAAACCAAATTTACTTTTTATTAATGATAATTATTATAAATTGTTAACTTTAACTAGAAGTTTGAGTCAAAGGCAACTGGACTTTCAATTCCTGAAAGAACAAACACAAAATGCTCAAACAAAACTTAAATATGACTGAGTGCATTTTCTCCCTCTGATTAATATATATTATTATCATAATAAAAGGCTGTGATTTTTATTCCCACCTGTATGTTTGTTGTTTAATTCAGATTGAATGAATTCACTTACTTTCTCCCTCCTGACTGAGACGACGGCTTCTTCTCTCCTGGTGTTCCTTTGGGAAACGGTTGTGTCTGAAGGGAAAAGAAAAGTACAAAATACTGTCACAGCACGGAATAAAATACGTTCTAGTCGGAAAAAATATCAAGTCAATTCATTGAAACCTGGATGGATGAATTACCAGCTGTGTTTGTCTCTGATGTGTCTAAAGCCTAAAACAATATCCAGGTGTCTGTCTATGGTTCTAATCTATTTTAAACTATTAAAACTTCAGATGAAACAGCTGCTTGATGATCATGTTTGGTAGTAATTTGTTCATGTGATGTGCAAAAGTACTGGCACTTTAGCCGAGTATTTCTTTTTCACAAAAGAACATGAATTAATCTTTACATTTCAGGAGTAAATGTTTTGTTTCAGCCCACTACATTTTACTTTGACGACAAAACTAGTCACTTTATTTATGCTGCAATGCGTCAGTAAAGGCAGCGAAGAAACCAAACAGCAAGCAAGTAAACATAGAGGTAAACAAAGTTTGATTTAAAATACTTAAAGAATGGGCTTCACTGTGCTCGTTTGTGAGTCCTCAGAGACACACTGAGAGTAAACACAACGTCACAGGTCTCTTCAAAGAGGAGTCACAACAAATACAACAATAAGATACTTATTAATACTTATCCAGGGTTTCTTTTTTTACAGAAAGAGTTTTATTTATTATAAGTGTATATTTGTTTTTTAAATGTTCTGTTTGTTTGTTTTGTTTGCTCCTTTGTGTTCTTTTTTTGTTTTTGTTTGTCTTCGCCCTATGTAAAGCGTCTTTGGCTATCTAGAAAAGCACTATATAAAATTAAAGTATTATTATTATTATTATTATTATTATTATTATTATGATGTTAGAAGAGGTGATGTGGTCCACCTCACCATAAAACAATACATGTTGCTGCAGGAAATGCAAAGGTGAAAGATTAGTTTACACAATATACTCTACATTTTTATTTTTATTCTATTTTATTTTTATTGTATAATATGTTGTATTTATTATCTGTTTCTATGTAGTTGAGCTGCTGCAACACCCGAATTTCCCCATGGGGATCAATAAAGGAATATAATAATTATAATAAATAATAATAATAATAATAATAATAATAATAATAATGACTACTTCAATTCATAACAGTTAGGTGTTAACAAAGTTTTATACAAAATGAAAATTGTTTCCCCTTTTTCTAATACTTTAATTTCACTAAAAATGTATTTGCTTTAAAATGGCTTGTTTTAAATCACTATTCTTAAGGTAAATACTCAGGTTTGCAGACACCCGAAGCTTTATTTGACAAACTCCAATTGTGGTTGAAAGGTTTTCCATGTGGAGAAAAATTAATATTGTGGAAAAGTGTTCATGTAATCTTTCTTCTGTTACATAAAGTACGTTTTCACCTTTCGTTGAGGGGAGTCGTCGGAGTCTTCCTCCAGGAATTCTTCCAGAAGAGCGTCGATGTCGTCAACGATGCTCATCGGCTGCTCAGGTTTTAGGGAACTGAAACAAATTCATAAAATAGAATCAAAACACGAGTTAATACTTTTTAAATAAACCACAAAGTTCACTGTTCAGAAAAACCTTGAGGGTCTAAGGACAGAGGAGGTGAGGGTCTAAGGACAGAGGATGTGAGGGTGTAAGGACAGAGGATGTGAGGGTCTAAGGACAGAGGATGTGAGGGTCTAAGGACAGAGGATGTGAGGGTGTAAGGACAGAGGAGGTGAGGGTGTAAGGACAGAGGATGTGAGGGTCTAAGGACAGAGGATGTGAGGGTGTAAGGACAGAGGATGTGAGGGTGTAAGGACAGAGGAGGATGTGAGGGTGTAAGGACAGAGGATGTGAGGGTCTAAGGACAGAGGATGTGAGGGTCTAAGGACAGAGGATGTGAGGGTGTAAGGACAGAGGATGTGAGGGTGTAAGGACAGAGGATGTGAGGGGTGTAAGGACAGAGGATGTGAGGGTGTAAGGACAGAGGATGGAGGGTGTAAGGACAGAGGATGTGAGGGTGTAAGGACAGAGGATGTGATAAGGACAGAGGATGTGAGGGTGTAAGGACAGAGGAGGTGAGGGTGTAAGGACAGAGGATGTGAGGGTCTAAGGACAGAGGATGTGAGGGTGTAAGGACAGAGGAGGTGAGGGTGTAAGGACAGAGGATGTGAGGGTGTAAGGACAGAGGATGTGAGGGTGTAAGGACAGAGGATGTGAGGGTCTAAGGACAGAGGATGTGAGGGTGTAAGGACAGAGGATGCTAGGGTGTAGCAGATGCTAGTGCTAGGGGTAGATGTAGCTAGGCAGAGGATGCTAGTACCCAGCTAGCTAGCTAGCAGCTAGGTAGCCAGATTAGCATGCATTAGCATGGTTTAGCATGCATTAGCATGCATTAGCATGCATTAGCATGCATTAGCACGCATTAGCATGGTTTAGCATGCATTAGCATTAGCATGGTTTAGCATGGTTTAGCATGCATTAGCATTAGCATGGTTTAGCATGCATTAGCTTTAGCATGGTTTAGCATGGTTTAGCACGCATTAGCACGCATTAGCACGGTGTACCCTGGCTGTCCCGGTGCTGTCTCGGGTCTACAGAACCTCTGCTCCACCTCGTCCAGCAGCTGGTCCAGGTCCTCGTCCTCCATGCTCAGAGCTAGCTCAATGCTAACCTCAGCTAGCTCAATGCTAACCTCAGCTAGCGGCGTCCCTCGTTGCCAGGCAACGGGAGAGCAGAGCGGAAACGCAGCGGCGACCCTTTCAAAATAAGAGTCGCAAAAAAATGGAAAAATGAGCAGAGACTGATTTTCCTTCGACTTTGTGATAGATTTGACTTTAGTGAATGTAAAATGAAATGTTTATAGGTTTTAGTTTTATTCTAATAGAGAGAAAAAATTACGTTGTCGGCAGGATTCGAACCTGCGCGGGGAGACCCCAATGGATTTCTAGTCCATCGCCTTAACCACTCGGCCACGACAACCAGACGGCATTCAACACATCAGGAGCAGTATTTAACCATTAATATTTAATACTGCTTATAATAAACAACTTACATTATCTTAATGTTATTCCACTTTCTTCTCTTTGAATATAATCATTCTTTTCTCTATATTTAGTGTTTGTGTTGCAGCTATGTCAACACAAACACTAAATATAGAGAAAAGAATGATTATATTCAAGAGAAGAAAGTGGAATAACATTAAGATAATGTAAGTTGTTTATTAAAGCATCTTATCTTATTACACTGTGTCAACATAAAAAGCTATGTCAACACAAACACTAAATATAGAGAAAAGAATGATTATATTCAAAGAGAAGAAAGTGGAATAACATAGCTTTTTATGTTGACACAGTGTAATAAGATAAGATGCTTATAATAAACAACTTACATTATCTTAACGTTATTCCACTTTCTTCTCATTGAATATAATCATTATTTTCTCTATATTTAGTGTGTGTTTGTGGAGTCAACCCAGTCATAGCATTGTGGCCTAAGTAAGTAAGAAAAATTAAAAATCCACAATAACTAAAATAATATCTTATAAATACAGACAGAATAATTATAGTCATAGTTATAGTATTGCACAGTGTATTTGTATTGCACAGATTTATTAGTGTTTGAAATGTACATTTCAAGTGACTCCACAAACACACACTAAATATAGAGAAAATAATGATTATATTCAATGTGAAGAAAGTGGAATAACGTTAAGATAATGTAAGTTGTTTATTATAAGCAGTTCCCTCCTTGAAATGTACATTTCAAGTGGTCCCAAAAAATATATACTCACCGGAGAAAAAAATCTGATTTCTTCTTGTAAAGATGTTGAATGTTTCTTTTGTGAACCAGGTTTTCTTGTTGCTATAAAGATGCAGGAATTGCAAAAGCATGAATTGATTTTCTGACACTTTGATACATGCAACTTCATAAAGAATGTTAACATCTGATCTAAATATGACATTACAGCTGTTTATTGTACAGAACTTTTTGTGTGTAATCTTGATTTGGAAAGCAACAAAACCGGTGTCTCACCTAGAAGTTTGCAAAGTATATTAATTCCAAATAAAATATATTCTAAGAAATATAATTACAGCATACTGTACTTATACAGTATAGTACAATATATCACTGTATAATGGTGACTGACAAATAATCTTTGAGCGCCTTCTAGTGGACAAATAAAATAGAAGTAGATTCATCACCTGCTTCAGCTAACTTCCAAATAATATGTTGTGTTACCTGTTATATAATATAAATACATAATATTTGGTTTAGTTCATCCTCTATGTCTATATAATTAATAAACAAGTTAATTTAGTGGATACGGTCGGATTATTTAAAGAAAATATATATAAAGATATGTAAATATACAGTATACTCATGTGCTTTAGAGGAAGCGTTATTTAAATAAAAGTGTGAATATGTGGGTGATGGTGTTTTCCCAACAGGAGGTGTTGTTCCCCATGAACCTCCAAAATGTCATTTAGTTCTCTTTGATAATAAAGTTCAAAAGCAGAGGGGACTTTTGATAAATAGAGAAGTGATGAAAATATACATTTTAAACATACGCATCTTGTTCAGGAGAATAAAAACAAAATGAAAAAGTAGAAAACAACGTGAAATTTCAGCTGATAAAGTGTCACCAACAAATTTTGCTTGGGAAAAAAGTTGCATTATGGGATATGTAGGTTGCAGTGTTTTCAGAGTTTTACTCAACTAACAGTGAGGATACCTCGGCTTCTTCTGCTTCAATTTTGCACACTTAAATAAATAGAAAATCAGTCAAACAATTTAAGTTTGAATGCTTAAGATTCTCAATATATCAAAGAGTATAAATGAAATAAACAAAACAAAAACAGGCATTTTTTTCTACTTTTCAAACTTATTTCACCTATTGAGAATTTCCTCACATTCTTTTTTGTAGAATTGAAACTCATGGCAACACTTCAGATGGAGGTCCAAAATAAAATAATAAAAAATCTAATAAATCTGAGATATGCTGAGTGACACGATTTATTTTCTTAAGAACCACAAACATAAAACACACAGATTAAAATAGTGTTTTTGTCTTAACTGTTGTAAATGTATCATAAACTTAATCACATAAATGCTCTATAATGTTCCTTAATATGTTTATTAAAGGCCATCAATGTTAAGCATTGTGCAGCATTGTGTACAGAGAAAACAGAGTATTATATCAAACATTAATGTACATTAACACACTAAACAACCAGAAACATAAAAGCTTTGCTTATATCAGTGGCATAAAAATGCCATTTTACTTATTGCAGCACTGTACATTTAGAACAAGGAGAAAACCAAAGATAAATTCTATATCAACAACAAACTCTTTCTTTGCCTCTGAACTAAAAGCTCTCAAAACAAGCATATTAACATGCTAAACACAAAATATCATACATACTACAATAGTTACATGACAAACTTTGCATTCCTTATATTTTATACAACACAAAACAAACTCTGTCCTCCTCTCTTAATCATTCAGTTTCAAATCAATCATTTTATGATTGTTTGACATATACACGTCTCAAACTGACCCAAAGAAACACCAACACACAAGCACTGCTTTACATAAAACATTGTTTTTCATGCTTCTATTTACAATGTATTTAATCAGAGGAGAGGTTCTACATTATTTCAAGAGAAGAAGTAGACAGAACCGACGTTGCTGGGGGCTTTCCCCTGCGGTGAGTCAACATGAACCACAACGCAGACGTGAATCTACTCTGTCACTTCTCTATAATTAAAGGCCACCGATTCTCCATAGTTGCTTTAGGAGTCACTGTGGAGTTTCCCACCGACCCATAATGGAAACCATAGACAAGTGACGCCACCGAAACTGGTATCAGCTGCATCTTGTATATATAACACAAATAGAGTATGCGTGTTTCCCTCTCTACGCAAGTGAAGATGGAGGCAAAGATAACAAAAATAAACATTTATTTCAGTGGTTTGCAACATATCAGGTATGGAACAATCTGCAGGTTCAGAACGAGACCAAACTTTTCTACTGATTACATTTCCATCTGTGTGGCCTCATGTCTTTATTCCGGTATAAAAATACTGCTCCTTCATTGAAGCATCAAAATCATGAGGGAGAGAGAGCTTAAACATAAAACTTAAATGACATAAATCACAAAGTGTCGAAGTTTTCCTGAATTGTTGTCACGTGACTGTTTGTCTCAGAATAATCAATCATTCCTAGTTCCACTGAGGAGCTCAGAATATAATGCTTTTTACAGAATCTCAAACGAGACATGTAGAATAAAATGTTTTTGATGAAATATCAACATTTTAAAGTTTTGTTTTGGCTGCTTGTTTCAGTGTGTTTTTATAATCTGTAGTTGTTGCATTCATAGGGACTTTTGTCAAATCCTCTTAATCAAAATCAAACCCAGCTTATTCTCACAAGCACATAAATGCACACATATGAACTCACACACACACACACACACACACACACACACACACACACACACACACACACACACACACACACACACACACACACACACACACACACACACACACACATCATGAATTTCAATATCTTGTTTATAATGTATTGTTATTATAAATCATATCTTGTAAAATGCTTTTTCAACAGTATTTCGTACCATATGTATTTTAGTCAATGACAGTAAAAACTAAAAAAAGTAAATTATACAGGTGTTATAGGAAAGTAAACATTCACATTTCAAGGGTTTTGGAATGAACGAGGACGTACATCCCCTAGCACCGATTCACACACACACACACACACACACACACACACACACACACACACACACACACACACACACACACACACACACACACACACACACACTGACACACACACACATCAATATCAGCGAGCTCCTCGACCAGCGGTGGAGAATCTTTGGGTTCAGCGTCTTGCTCAAGGGACACTTCCACACATGGACAGGAGGATCCCGGGGGAATCGAACCGCCATCCTTTTTTTTCTCATCACCCGCTCTACCTCCTGAGCCACAGCGGCCTTCACCAGTAGACAGCTTCTGTCCATGGCTGGAAGACCCCGCTCCGTGGCCACGTTTTGGTTTTAGCTTCTAAAGAGGTTCCTAAGCGTTTTAGTCCTTGTGAGGTTTTTGAACATTATGGGGGCGTCGTTTATTAGAAGTATGTGATCGTCCAATCAAAAGGCTTCTGTTGCTTATTGGAGGGATTATCAGTGTCTAAATTGGATCTTTTCTTAAATGAATTGGGTAGAAACAAGGAAACGCTGATCCTTTGCTTTAAAGCGAAACTGTTCTGTGGCGTCTTCACGGTTCGTCTAGTCGTCTTCTTTCTTCAACATCTTTAAACGATGAAATCCGTTTTTCTCGACACTTTAGGCCCCAACGTGTAAATCGACTGTAAGTCCTTTTGGTTCAGCGGTTTGAAAGGTGATTCCAGTAACGTTTGTTTTTTCGGCGTCTTGCTTCTGTCTCTGATGATGTTCTTTAAACTGCCCTGTGGTGGAAAGAGAGAAAAACATTTAAATGAGGAATGAAAAGGAGAAACCAGACGTTAAGTGTGTGAAACCAGATTTCCATGACTCACATAGCTGATGAGGAAAATCACAAGAGCAAGCATCAGCACGACTGTGGCGGAAATAACCAGGTATGTGTCTGTCAGCGGATTTTCTGTTTTGCTTTCTCCAGGACAATCTGACAAAGAACAGAAACCTCATGTTACTGGAGTTCAAACCTGCATAAATGAACTGATAACAACATAACACAAGATTAGAACTTCATTGAGAGGACATTCACACACAAAAAAGATGAAAAAAGGAAGAAAAAGTGATAAAACTTAAAGCATAGTGCAGTGATTTTCAAATTGGGGGCGTAATTCGGGGGGAACATTGATAAATTGGAAATATATATATATTTGAAAAAATGTAATGTAATTATTATAATCTTATCATCTTGTGCCACCATCAGGTCAATATTTTAAACTTTGATTTATGACTAAATATCTGCAGAACTCAGCTGTTTTTACTGCTAATTAGCTAAAGTTAGCATGCTAACTAGCTCAAAGTCTCATGGAGCTGCTGGCATGTCTGCAGACTTGTTTCAATAGAAGAGGCTAAGAACTTTATTTAACTTCTTCTAAAGTGGGTTTTGGTAGGAATTTAAATAAATTGAGTTAATTAGAAGTTATTGTAGTTTTTAAAAAGCAGGTGTGCTTTACAGGTGCGTCACCCAATCAGAACCCTGGAGGCCGAACATCCTGGCTTTTCTACAGCAGATGCAAATGTGATGTTCGTTGACTGGAAGTTCCCTCATTCAAAGTTTAAAGAGACGCCTCAGGTGCTCAGATGTTTTTCACATCAGAGAACCGGGAAAGTTTTGAGAAAATGATCTGTTTTCGTGGTTTCTCACCTCTGAGCTTGAGGAGAACCTGACCTTCCTGGTTCTGCTCACCCACGGGTGCCGCCAGGTGACAGGTGTACATGCCGCGGTCAGCACACGTGACGTTGGGCAGGAAGATGTCTTGGGTCTCGCCTAGCAGCTCCACCTCCCGCTCCACGCCGACGTACCATCGCGTGGTGCCGTTGGGGAGGTCTTTGGTGAGGAGGCCGTTGAGACCGGACGACTCTCCGTCCTGTGACATCATCAGCAACGTGTTACTTCATTTATATATATATATATTTATAACTACCAGTTTACATTAAACAGTAACCAGTGTACTTTCACTTGTACTTTATGTGAGTATTTGCATCTAATGAAACTTCTATATGTCACAGGATGTGTCCTTGGGCAAGACACTTAACCCCAAGTTGCTCCTGAAGGCCATCGGTGTGGACTGGATGATGAATGTTAGTTAGAGTCTGATGGTGGCACCTTGATGGTAGCCTGTCATCAGTGTGTGAATGGGTGAATGATATGTAACATACTACTGACTGTAAGTCGCTTTGGATAAAAGCGTCTGCTAAATGACTGTAATGTAATGTTAAAGAAGAGGAAAATACATTTGGAAGTATAAGGGGAATAAATAAAGAATAAATAAGTAAATAAAAAAGAGAAAATATAAGGATGAATAAATAGAAAAATACACAAAAAATAAAAGAGTAAATTTAAAAATATAAGAGGAATAAATAAAATCATAAATAAGTAAAAAAAACTATTTTATTTCTCATTATATTTCTACATTTATTTTCTTATTCCTTTAAATATTGATTATTTTTATGGCCCTAATATGACTCCATTGGAACCAATATTTTATTTATTACAGATTATTGATTGTATTGAAAAACAATCAACTTTTCATGTAATATAACAGATTAGGATAAAGCTTTATTGATCACAAGTTACTCAGAAGATTACTTTTACTTGTGACAAAGTATTTATACACTACTTTTACTCCATTAAAAGAGCTGAGTACTTCTTCCAGCGCTAACAGCAACCAAAAGATAAGTACTCACATGATTTAAGTATAAGTACCAATACAACACTGTATAAATACTCCAACACAAGTTAAAGTCCTACATTGAAAATATTATATAAAGTGTCTGTGACAAAAAAGGAAGTTTTTACTTCTCTACCTTTGTTATCAATACTTTATGTTTTATATAAAAAGCTACTTATATCAATGTGATATTTGTTTCAAAAGTCTGTTACTTTTCTCTTTCATGTGATTTTTTTTATGTTGTTCTTAACAATTAGCTGTTTTGTTCTTAAGTTTTTTAAGCTTTTGTGTTCTCAATGAAACTATTGTGAAGAAAAAAACTGGATAAAAACAACAACAAAACTAGTATAGAAAGTATCTGATATTGGGTACACATTGAAGAACATTAAAAAGTATTTATTAGCACTTTGAATGGAGACATCCTGCATGAGTCCTTTCACTTTTCATTTAGTTACATTGTGCTGATTCTACTTTTACTTGTAATGGAGTATTTTTTATGATATTTCTACTTTTACTGAAGTATTTCTCCCACCTCTCCCTCAGTAATACCTCTCTAACCACTTCATTCTCCTGTGAAACTACTGTTATATAAATATGTATTACATAATCTTTTGCAACAGTAAACAAGGCGTGGACTTCATTTGAAACAGCCAATCAGATCTATTTCCTTCTTCCTAGAGCTACGTGTCTGTTTACATGTAAATGACTTGCATATTTGCAGTATTTATGCATGAAATAAAGTATATTTTCTTACCTTATACCACCTCACTGCTCTGTACAGAACACCAGGCTTGGAGTGAGCAGTGCATTGAAGAGTGCAGTCCTCTCCCTGGATGGTTTCCACCTCCAGAACAGATTCAGTGAAAACGAAACCTAAGCAGACATTTTAAGATTATTATTATTATTATGACTATAATACACTCAGACACAGCTGACTCACCACAGTAACGCAGATCTGTTATTGTACATGTATGTCATATTCTGCATTGCTTTGTCTGATGTCGACTGCACAAACATTAAACACAAGCTTCCTTGTATGTCAGAAAAACATTAAATCATGAGAACATGTCTGCAGTCTGCATGTGTTTTTACAATAAAAATGCCATGCAATAGATACATCTGAGATATGCTGAGTGACACGATTTATTTTCTTAAGAACCACAAACATAAAACACACAGATTAAAATAGTGTTTTTGTCTTAACTGTTGTAAATGTATCATCAACTTAATCACATAAATGCTCTATAATGTTCCTTAATATGTTTATTAAAGGCCATCAATGTTAAGCATTGTGCAGCATTGTGCACAGAGAAAACAGAGTATTATATCAAACATGAAACACAAGCTTCCTTGTATGTGAGAAAAACAAATATACATGCCAATAAATCATGAGAACATTTCTGCAGTCTGCATGTGTTTTTACAATAAAAATGCCATGCAATAGATTAAAAAAATGCAATATTCTTCTTGAGACAAACGCATTATGACATTATGATAAATGCAAATGTTGTAAATAAGGTTACTCACAGAGAGACATCAGCAGAGCCAGGACAGCTGCAGACTCCATGGTGGCTGTGAGGATGTTTTGCAGACTGTTGTAGTGTGTTTGAGATGAGAAGTCTCTTATAAACAGCCTGACCAGGAAGTGAAACCATATCCTGGAACTTCAGAGGACAACCCCTCATTTGTCACAAGTAAAGCAGGAGACAGTCAGCACCATTGATACATTGTTCTTCACTAAATAATGACCACACATCCATTCCTGTTCCTCGTCGTTGTAGGTGAGTGTGCGAGTTGTGTCGAGTCATTAATTCATTATTACAAAATGTATTATTATTATTATTATTATTAGTGTTTTGTTTTCTGAGCTGTGGTGTTTACTGCATTGAGACAAATGGCAATTTAAATGCGACTTATTGCTTGTAATCAGATACACATTAAACACAGAACGGTGCATTAAAAGCTTTTTAGTTTATTATTGAGAAACATATTCCCAGAGAATGACTCTTTATAGAGGAGAATTATTATGAATAGAAGTCTGACGGTGTATAAAGACTATTTATGTTTAGTTTGCTATTAAATTGTGATATTTCTTTAATAATTCATGGCCATTAACATTTCTTTAAGCAAATGTTAGAATAAAAACTGCGTCATCAATGTCGTCGCCCATGCTGCAAACCGACATTCTGCATATTATTATTATTATTATTATTATTATTATTATAGATTACTGCTATTAGATGCCTCAAGCTTATGCTAACTATTCCACTATGTAATGATGTGAGTTTACATAGTTGTTAAGCTTATGAAAGAGAAAGCAGCCTGTGGGATTCCCCTGACTTTTCCTTGAAACATGAGGTAGTTTCCATGAAACAGCTGGGGGAGGATAAAGTTGCAGATCTGGTTTGGAAACCCCCCCTATGAGAAGCTTAATTGGTATGTTAAGTACTTAATTAGTTTCTTAATTAATGGACATATGCTATGTAATGCTTGTCATAAGACAGCAAGTTCTGGAAGTCTAAAGTTTTAGCTACAGATTTAAAGTATTTAACAAATATATACCAATTTGAGGGGTTTAATTCCTGTCAAAATTAAAAATAAAAGTAGATTTTGGTCCACAGGTATATAAAAATGTATGCTTTGGGAGTTAAAAAAAAGCGAGGTAGAAAATGAACAGTTGGTTTAACATTAAAAATGATGTTATTTATTCTTTGTGTTGACAGGTGTGGCGTTATGGAGGCCCAGCTCAGCAGTGAGGAGCAACTCCAAATTCTGCTGTGAGAACAGGACGATTCAGTTTAACCAAAACTGCACAGCCAGTTTCAGCTATAATGGCATGGTAAAAATCACACATGCATAATAATAATATCATACAAAGTGCTCCAAAATCAATAAAATGAGGTGACTCTCACCTACAACAATAATTCAACCCTGGACAGATTATAAAACAACCCCACCTGCCACTGTACCCTTTATTTTACAAAATAAATCTTTCAACATGAGTAATATTTTGCTTCATATTAGCTAAAATGATGTCATTATTAAAATCCACATTAAAAAGAGCAGTTTGCTATTTTAAATTTCATGGTACGGAGTCATAGGAGTGCCATAAAATAAAGAAAACACCTGCGAAACAATAAGCAAATAAATGTGGAAATATGAAGTAAAATAAATAATGGAATATAAAACATGACAAATAAAACAATTTTAAAATGTAAGTATAAGCACTTTCATTTATTTTCACATTTATTTTTACATTTATGTTTTTTTAAAATTTATATTCTTTTTCTTTTTAATTTTTATATAATGTAATTTATTTATTTTTTGCAGCTTTTTCTCATATTGTCCTAATTTGTTTTACATTTTTATATTTCCAATATTTTTTTATTTACTTAGTTATTATTTTATTTATTCCTTTTCATATTTCCACATTTATTTCCCTAATCTTTTACAGATTCATTCTTTTTTATGGCACTCCTATGACTCCATAACAATGCACTGATTGTCTGCCAAAATAATAAAATGCAAATTCTATTTTAAAAACAAAACAAAAAATGTTTTGTCTTATTGTAAGTAATCAACTGGGGAAGTTTCATGGGGATCTCTATTAGTTATTTTTTCCCTATTCACCTCTAGTTTCTCCCCTTAAATAAAAAATGTGGTAAATTATTCACGGTTTGTGATTTTTTTATTCGAGATTTTTTGCTTTTTGCAGAATATCGCCGACTCCAATGGCTGCATCCCTCCGTGCCAGGAGATTGGACCTGGACATATGACGCTGGATCGATGTGTTGATGTGATGGCACAGTACATCATGGTTTCCACAGAGGTATGTCACACACTTTTTAAATATTAAATAAGTAAAAGCACGTAAAAGCACTTTCATTTTTTTCACATTTATTTGTTCTTTTATATTTTAATAATATTTTTATGTCATTTATTTATTTGTTTCCCTTTATTCTTTCCTGCTTTTTTTTTATATTTTCTATTAATTTATTCAGTTTAGTAATTTATTATAAAAAAATAATAATTTTGTTTGTTAGTTTCTTATTTATTTTAATAAATAAATACATTTTGTTTTCGGTCAAGGAACCACATTGCTTTACTTTTTCAAGGTGAGGTCAATTGAACGTCTTTCTTTTTTGTAAATTTATTTTTAAATGTATGTATTGTGTATGTGTGTGTGTTTGGAAATCCTCCATTCCAAATCTTACTCATCTGAACCCCAAAACTCAATCTCCAAAATAACAAAGTTCATCCTAACCAGAAGCTGTAAAAAACAGACTCCTTGTCACTCCTTGAACACATCATGTGTGACTAACACAACCTAATCACCCAATCAACCAATCAAATTGTGTTATTTCATCAAAGTAACTTTATTCCAAATTTCTTGTTTGAAATAAATCTTTTGATAAATAAAATTGTTTCTTTAACTCATTGGACGGTTACACAATAAACTGACTCTGGGAAATGTGGTTAATGTAATATATCTATATATCTATATATATATATATATATATATATATATATATATATATATATATATATATAAACTTTATTTCTGGCACCCCTTTTTCCACTCACGTATTTTTCAGGAGATGACTGTTACTGGGGAGGAGATCATCTACTATCACGGCCAAAACTGCTCTGGTTCTGACACAAAGAACACGGCAGCTGGAAATCAGAGTGAGTGTCATTTTATTTACCAACAGGATGATTTTCTGAAGGTTTTAAATCATATTTTTCACCTGAAAACCTTCATGAAACTCAGTTTAAGTGGCTCAGACACATTCATTCAAGAGGCCAACTGTGTGAAAACATAAATAAGTGATGTGGGAGGTGGAAGTCTGGGGATTTTTTGGAGCGTTGTGGCAGACCAGCAACTTTACCTCTCAGAACACAAGAGTTGCTGGTCTTCTGCTGCCTCAATCGGTTAGTTTGTTTGTGTTAATGTGCGACTTGCAACCAATTGGAAATTATTGATAAAAACTCAATTAAAAACCAAAAACAACATCATTAACAGTTTCCTGAAAGAGTCAACCAAGAAAACACAACCAGTGTTAAAATGTAACTTGTGGAAAGTCAAAGAATTTTGTTGTTTTTATTCAATATGAAAAAAAAATATATATACATATATTTTATATATATATATATAAATATATATATATAAAATATATATATATATTTTTATATATATATTTGATATATAATGATTTAATGGCAACATTTGTTATATATATTTATTTTTTATATATATTTGTATATATATATATATATATATATATATATTTTATATATATATATATAAAAACCTGTCTGAATATTTGTTGACAAAATAAATCAATTTGGTCCAAATAAATCCTTTAATTCTTCAAGTTAGATTTAAAAATGTGCCACTCTCTTCTCATAATGATGAAATAGTTCTCAGTTATTATTTAACATTATTGTTGCTTTATGGGTTTTATGGGTAACGTGTGGTGGATTCTGAACAGTCGGTGAAATGACTTTGTTATTTCTATTTCAGCTGCAGGGTTGGTCCATGTGTTGCTGCTGGGTTTGGGGATCGCTGTGAAGTTTAAGATCTACTAAGTCCTCAAAGTTTGTACTATCAAACCCAGAGAGACCGGCCAGTGTCTTTGGGGAATGCTGCTATTGGTGGTACATTCATGGGCTTCAGGGATTCTTCCGTTCTTTGCCTTGCCTTCTTCTGCACTTTATTAGAAGTTAGCTATTAGTAGTGACGATATATATTCACATAGATAAAGAATAGATGTATTTTGTATTTTTCACTGCCTCGCCATGCAGTGCCTTGCAGACAGTGTTATTTAATATATTTTTATATATTTTTTTATATATAAAATTATATTTATCTTAAAGCTTAAGTCATGCACATTAGTTTTTGTATCTTATACTTCTGCACACAGTGTATACTGAGAGGCTTCTTGTATGGTATCAATATTAGAATTCCACTGGTGCTTCAGTCAGGGCTGTATTTATTATTTACAAGCAGTGTTTCTAAGTTTAGGGAAATTAATAACACTTCTGCAAATTAAGAAAATATACATTTTATTTTATAAGTATCGTAGCATGCACTGCTCAACCACTTAGTAAATACAGCCCCTAATACCACAACCACCTCATTACATTACATTACACTGACCAAAGCTTGATTAGCTCACCAGCAAACATTTTACCAGCTTAGTACATTCTTTTTTTAAACCCTTTTGTTTACTTTAGTCGAACCACTATCCGCACAGTCTCGAAAAAAATGTTTTTAAATAATTTTCTTAATTTTGATAGTTCAATTAGGCATTACTAAAACGGCATATTAGGGTCAAATAAATAATAAAAATACTGAGTCTGAAGGTTAAAATTCCTATTAATTAGATCAAAGTCGTAAATGTACAAGAAAAAAACTTCTGAGAATTGCTTTCTATAAATTTCCGGAAAACTTTTTTGAAATTCTTGGAGGTTAAATTCAGAGATCGTGTTTTCATATCGCTTCACTTTGCAAGGTTAGATCAATTGGAGAGTTGTTTCTCGTAAATTTACGACTTTTAACTGGGAAAAAATTTTAGGGAGTTTTTTCTTGGACAATTCTTCCACCATTATTACACTTTTTTTTTTTACCTACAATTGCCATAATACTTGAAAACAATCTTTAATTCTGACATGTCATAAATAGTGTTGTTTTTTTGTTGTCAAGGAAAGATTTTCGATTCACTTTGCAAGGTTATATCAATTTTAATCTGGGACATTTTTTTACTTTTTGGGGATTATTTTTTCCCTCCATCGGCTCTTTATTTTATTTTTTTATTTTTTTACCTCCATGGCCCTAATACACCGTCGTACAGAATTCACTTTTAAACTGGAATTTATTTTATTAGATCTTAAAGTGCAAACTTGTTTGGTCATTTCTAGGACAGAAAGTAGACATAAGAAAAAGGGATATTTAAGAGGCACTAAAGTGTTTACATGCAGCTAATAGACTGGTAAAACGTGACTTTAGTGATTGCTATTTTGTGATGCCAAAATCAATAAAATGATTAATCTAGCCAGTAAAAGCTAAAAAAATAACCGCACACATTCCGCTGGTTAGACGGACCTCGACGGTTTACACATTCATCTCTGTATTTCTTTGTACTGTGAAAACGTCCTGCCCTCTGCATGTCACGGTCACAATGCTTTAAAAAAAATGCTGATTTAAAGGAGGATTTATCAAAGAACTGAACATCGAGAATCAGAATCTAAATGTACCTGAAGGAAAGTCAAAGCAGGAAAGAGCATCTGATAGGAAGCTGAGGTTTTGTTCTCTACAGTTTCAATTTAAAGCATCTTTAAGGCCAGTAAAAAGCACAATATGAAGAGGGAAATTGTATTTTCATTTATTAGGAAACAGTTGCATAGACCATAGATTATGAAGTTACCAACGTCTGCACTGTTTGGTACGTTTGTAACTCGCCTCCATTCATGTTTTCGTCAGCTGGGAACCCAAGTAGTGTTAGCCACTTTTTATTTCAAGCTACAGAGCAGAGAACACATTTTTTATTATATTGTTATTGCTTTAATGTATGCATGCTATATGTGTATGTCTGCTCCATTATTATTGTTTAAACAAGCTGTTTTGTTCTCTAAACTAAACCATGCATTAAGCTAAATCTTCACCTTCACTTTCACAACACTATTTTTTCTCATAGGTACCATTTACATCTCTTCACCACATCAGTTAATAATAGTTCGGTACGGTCAAACTAATTTCAGATTGTTTTGTTTCCCACAAAACGTCCAATTCAATAACTATGCTGACTTTCTGAGTTTTCTTCTTATTTTTTCTTTACATTTATAATTGAAACCCTTCATATATATTAAACTCTAACTAACTATTACTACTACTAAAATCACACTATTTAAGGTATAAAACACTTTTAAATCAACGTTTAATTGAGCAAATTAATGTAAACACAAGATCAGACAAACGTGTCAAATCATTTTTAATATTTTAGAATACTGTATGCTTTTTTAAAGTATAGTGTATTTGATCATTCAAATCAATCAATTTAGATCAAAGTCTAGTTGGGCTTTTCATTTCAGGATTTTAGCTCAGATGATGCTCTTTCCTGCTTCTCAGCATCCTGCTACCTTTGACAGGTACTCCACTGGTGTTGTTTAGGCGTTACAAATTATTGATTATTTTGTGGCATCAGTGACGGGTCAAAATAAGAGTAACCCTCCAATAACAAAGCATTTAAAGAAGCACTGACAGCATCAATAAAGGGACCTTTTCTTAAAAAGAGCCATTAAGAACAGATTTACAGTTTTACTATGCAATTTGTGAACAATCATTTTGATTTGATTTTTTACCTTAAGCCAAAACTGTGAGTTCTCAAGGTTCAAAATCTGCTGCTAGACAAATGATTGTTTAGATTATTTATTTTAGTATATCTGTATGAATGTGACTTGCTGGATGTAAAATGTAAAATTGGCACTGAACTTTATGTACTGTAAACATCATAGTAGTTCTGATCAGTAAATACTGTGATGTGTGATTTCATTCTGTAAAGACCTTAAACTTGTGTGCAATTTTTTACTGCTCTTCTGTCTTTTGTCAAAAAAATGAAATAAAATAATCTCTGAATATTGTCCCATATTTTATTCTTTTTTTGTGAAGAAATTCCTGAAAATGTAAAAACATGTATATTTGAATGACATATAGCAGAGTTATTTAACTAAACAACTATTTCACTCTACAATGCTGTGAAAATATTAATGTTTTGCCCAATTTATTGTTAGAAAGAAAAATCTTAATTAGTTTAAAGTTAGATTTTTCTGAAATTTCCACTAAAAAGTATTATTATGAGTTTATATTAAGATAGATTTGGTCAATAGTTCATATCCTCCACAGCTTAGATTTCCTTTTTCAATATTGTAGCTTCATCTTTTTAACATTTAGAAAAAAATCCGAAATTGTAAATGTGACAATCTCCAGGGACCAGATAGATAATTAAAATGCAGAACTTCATTCAATAGAATCATTTGGATTGTTAGGTTCAGTTATAGATGTCTGAGGGGTTTTCAACTTGGATACAAACAGAATTATTTTATTTTCTCAGATATTCATTCATTACTAATAATTTCAATAGTTAAAAAGTCTGGAGGATAAAATCATGAAACCCATACAAACAATAATCAGATTACTGCTTTACCTTGAAAGCCTAATAATCACAATAGATGATTATTCAGCGATTCAGAAGTCTGAAACCAATTTATTTATGTGACTTAACTTTTTTAAAGAATTAAAAAGCAAAAACACTACAAACTGAAGACTCAGATTTAAAAACAGACAGACAGTTTATCTGAAACATATTTCAGAGCACAGTACATGTATTTGAGATACTTTACAAAATATTTACATAGCACCTTTTTATTTTTGTTTATTTTGCATTGTGACTTTGGTGAAAATTAGAAAAAAAATCTGAAGAAAGGATTCAATGGGGAATCATGAAGTGTTTTTTATCAAATTAAACAACCACATGAGACATCATTGTTTCTGGAGAAAAGCTGTAATATTATTTTGACATTTATGAACTATGAAACCTTTGTAAAGTCTTTTTCTTGCACAGTTTCCCATTTCTTAGCAAACCTGCCGACCACCGGAGCACCCCAGGGTACAACACTTGGTCCTCTGACATTTTCAACGGAGATTCAAATCATTTGCAGCTTTTAAACAAACTATATAACTAAAAACATTTGTCCCATTTTAACTGACTTTACTGCAGCTGGAATTCAATAAGATGAACCTTGAAGTTGCCGCCAGTCGAATCTCTTGAACGTTTTACTATCTCGCGGAGGTGCTCGTTGCTCGTGTTCAGATTTATGAACTGACCGGGCCTTTCACCAGACCCTGCTCTTTACGTGGCACCGGCGCATGAATGCTGCAGTCCCGCGCCTCGCAAAATCCCGGCACACCGAAGTTCCCGAGCATGCCGGACTGACCGACTGCACCAGGGAAGCCGCGGGGACCTCGTGGACCCTCCATGCCGTTTTTGGGTTCTGCTGGGTGACCTGGAAAACCTGCGGAGAGGAAATGACAAAATATATAAGATTTAGAATAGCTAGAAGAAAGTCTGGCCCCTTAATTTAACAAGGAAATTTAAATATAAGGTGAAAAACAAGTTCAAAAGGAGAAGAACATTATGTTTACCTAATAAGATAACCTATAGTAGCTTTTTACAAACTATATTTTCTTAAAATGATGAAGTTCGATATGATATTGAACAATTTGTGGACTTTATAAATTGGTGTAAAAATAGGGGTGATGATTTCAGGTTCGAGGGTGGTAAAAACAAAAAGATAAAACTTCTAATCATTCAAAAAAAGAACTCACCTGTCTTTTCATCGATGTTCTAAATTGATGCATTAAAACAAAATAAATTATTGTATTGGAGTAGATTGTGCTTGATTTGCTCCGTAAACATTCTCTGTAATTGTAAATATGTTTATTTTATTTTATTTTTATTTATTTTTATTTATTTATTTATTTATTTATTTATTTATTTATTTATTTATTTATTTATTTATTATTTTATTTTTGTCATTGTCAAGGATTTATGTTTTTATGCTGGGACAACATTCCAAGATTTTTTTTTTGGTTTAATTTGACCATATGTGTAAATGTTTGTTTGTTTTGTTTTTAAAAAATAAAAAATAAAGTGGGAAAAAAAATTCAAACAAGAAAATAGTAAAATGACGGAGCAGAATAACATTTAGAGAAAAATCATATTTTAAAGGCACAAATTAATAAAAAAAGAAACCATTACGTTTCACTTTGAAAGATCATGATTTGGGCCTATTCAGAAAAAAACAACTAACTAATCTCAGATAATGTTTCTGGTAGTATTCACCCTTCAGTTCAATCTACATTGTTTACCTACAATGGCCCTAATACACTGTCATAATTTCCCATCCTATAAAATACACAAAGAAAGAAGCACCTAAAGCATTAACATAAAATGCGATTGAATCAAATTAAACTCTGCTGAATCATGAAACGTGAGTTGGAACTCGTCTCCTGCAGCTTCTACAACCTTCAGGAGACGTTAAAGTGTTAATGATTGTGTGGAGATGAACAGGTGTGTCTCACCTCTGAGGCCTTGTGATCCGTCGGGTCCCGCCAGGCCTTTACCTGGATCACCTGTGCTGCCTTTAGGTCCCTTTTGACCTGTTGAGAAAAAACACAAAGCGACTCACAGGACACTGCATTCAGAGAAAACATGTTTTTCAGTTGATTAGAGGTTGAAGATTTTAATTTAAGTGTTAAAAATTCTTCTTTTGCTCCTTACATTTAAGGTTTTTATTCCCTTTGAATTATGGATTTTTTTCAACTTGAATAAATAATAATATGTGCGCTTCTATTACATTTTCAATATTCTTGAATCAGATATAATCTCATGGACACAGAGGTTTAACAGAATGTATGAATAATGAAGGTGTGATGTTACCTCTGTCACCTGGAGCTCCTTTCTGTCCCTCCAGTCCTCGGTCACCTGGAGCTCCTCTGGCTCCTTTCGTTCCGGCTTTTCCTGCTTTGCCCTGATTGGTGGAGACAGAAACGGTTCAATTAGTCCTAAATTCAGTAATTTTAGGTTGATGATAACCGACAATTTAATCTTATTTTTGTCCCTGAAGAGGAATACAATATATGATGTTACGGATTTTATAGACAACTGAAAATAAATTGTGTGACAAAGTGAAGCTTTTTGTTTGTTTTTTAACATGTATGTACATATTTTCAACCACTAAAATGTGAAACGGCTTTTATTTGACATTTTCTTCTGTATTTTTCTCTAAATTCTTTACGTTTTTTATGCAATTCGTGGATGCCTTTGAGATCATGATTAATTTTATTAAAATTATGTAAATATGTTTAATGATGAGCTATAGAACAACTGAAAAAAAAAGCTGTTAATACTGCTAAAGAAAAATGTCACTTAAATCTAAGAACAGATTTAGTCTAAAGGAAGAATATATGTAACATGTTAATATCAGGAAAAAAAAGTATTTTTCTAATAATTTAAATAATAAATCTTCTTAAATGAATCTCCTATTTAATAAATGGTGCATTTTTGTGTAAAAATTTAAATTCAGAATGTTTTATTGCCAATTTTAAGATATTTTAATGATAATCGGGATAATATCGTTAATGGCATTTGGCCAGGATAATCCTGACATGATTGTTTCACATTGTGCATAGCCTACTTTGCAGAGACTGTTTTGAAGAAAACAAAATCCTGATTTGAGATTTTTTTTATCGTAAATTTAACATGCCTTTTTTTTTCTTGTAAATTTACGACTTTAATCTAAAAAATTCAGAGTTCTTTAATTAGAATTTTGCCTCCATCTCACGGTTCTGTAAATTTTCACCAACAATGGCTCTAATACGCCGTCGTTATGGTAACAATCAAGAATATACACAAAAAAACACAAATTTATAAAATAAAAAATCAGCTTAAATGAATCTTCTTTTCATTTAATGTATGCTTTTTTGTGTACAAACTGAAATTACAGTATGTTTTATTGACATTTTAAGCTTTTTTTGTCAAATCTGACTTTAAGGGGTAGTATTGAAAAAATGGAGCGGACTAATATTGACATTTCCCCTGGAGGTCTGGTGAACTGAACCATAAACCGTCTTACAGATTTCCCCGTTGACCCCGACGAGCCTTCTGCCCCCGGCGGTCCGATGAGGGTCCGGTTGTTGACGGGGCAGCCCTGGGAGCACTTGGCCCGGATGGAGGAGGCGTACTGGGAGAGCTGGGACGTGACCACGCCTCTGCAGAGCTGCAGGACTTGCTCATCGGTCAGACCAGGACCCTGCAGGACAGAAACCACTCAGGTTATCAAAACACCAACTTTAACAAGTCCTTTAATCTTAAAATCCAGTTTGAGCATTTAGGACAATATATGCAAATAAATGGATACTTCTGATGAGTTTAACTTGCTTTACATATTTGTTAATAAAAGTGGAAACATCTTTAAAAACTATAATTTAAGTTAACGTACATTAATCATTTAAAACTCAATAAAATCCTTCATGAAAAACTAAAGCATCTTCTTTACATATGGACACAACTGCTGCATTGTTTATATTATTTAAAGGTGGTTATTATTTGTAAAGATTCTAGATTGTTTAATATAAAGCTGTAAATACGGTTGAAGGAAAAATGTTAGTTAAATTATGAGAGCAGATTTAGTCTGCAGGAAAGAAAACATTATTTTGATTACATAAAGATGTTTTTGCTTCATAAAAATATTTCATAATTATTGTGGTTTTTTTGGTCTAAAGCTAACGGACGGCTGAAAAAGACAATATTCTATTTTTAGAGAAAGATGTTACTTTAACCAAAGAATTAAGATTTAATCTGCAAGAAACTACATCATTTTAATTGCACTTAACAAAGTGTTTACAGTGTTTGTCAGAGCTCGACTGAATTATATAAAGTGAAAAAATAAACGATAAAGTACTTGAGGACAAAAGATGGTGAACAAAATCTTTAAAAAGTTTTTTATACTTTAAAAAAAATTCAGATTAAGTATCAAATTCATGGAAATCTCTGTTTTTAAAATTATTTAATTACTAATTATTAAAAATAAAACTAATTTTATATTTTTTATACATTTTATAGTCATGATCTTGAAAAGAAAAACAAAAAAACTTTAAAGTCCATTAAAAAAACTGCCCGAACTGTAACTCACAGAGGGACCTGGAACTCCTTTGGGTCCTAATTGACCTTTGACACCGAGGTCACCGATGGCACCGCGCTCTCCTCTGGTACCGGGGAGGCCCGGCGGTCCGATGGGTCCGGGGACGCCGTCACGACCCAATGCACCTTTTGGGCCACGCTGTCGGGAGAAAACGAGGAAAGAAAGTAAGGACGAAGAAGAACAAATTAAAGTTTGACACCATTTAACTGTAAATATTGTTTATTCTATATATCAAACAGCTGCTTACTGTTTATACTGTAAACATGCTATTGTGCAGATAAGGTCCTATTTATTTGGTACATATCATTTTGTTTATTTAATTTTTTTTATCTATATAAACTGTATATATTACCTTTTCTATTTTCTATAACTATTATTCATCACAAAGTTTAAATATATTTTCATCTGGTTAATACTAAACTAAATTTCATCATACTGGTGTTTTATTTAAAATTGACTCATCTGATCAAGTCTAAGATTAAGTCATTAGTAAATATTATCAATTATTGATTATCGTGATGATATGATCATATTGTGTAATTTTTTTTGCCAGATAGAATAAAACTTTTTATTTAACATATACGTGAAGAGTTTATTTGCAAAAAACCAATAGCTTTATTTTTATTTTATTTATTTTTTTACATCATGTTTTTTTTGTTTAATCCAGGAAATGTAAATCAAACTTGTGTTGGGTTGTTTTGATTTCCTAAATGTTTTGAATTTTTAAATTTGTATGCATTTCAGGGAATATGAATCAAACTAGTGTTGGTTTAATTATTTATCTTTAAAAGCGATATTTATCTTTGTAATTTTTCAGTTTACAACGAAGGTGTTGAAAAGTTTGAAATCGAATTAAAATGTGCAAAACTTTAAAAATGTTTCAAATATTTCTCAGAATGAGAATTTCACTTCCTACACTGTTTAACTAAAACTATGAGGAAACTCGATTCTTTTGTTTTGAGGCTGTTTTTCCTGGTTTGTGTTTCCTAAAGCGACAGGATATACTGATGTTTAAATTCTTCCATCTTTGTGTCAAGAGTTTGTGTTCGTTCACTTCCTGTTTCAACATGAAAACGTCCCCGTTCACAAAGCCAGCTCAAAAAAGAAATGCTTTTCTCAGTTTTTAGTGGAAGATAATTGAAAACACAACGGATTTGAATACATGTAGTATATATATCATTTTTGTTTTTTGAATAATCCTTCAAAATAAAACTTAAACATATTTCTAAAGGCCAAAGATCAACTTTATTTTTCACCTTTAATGTTCCTTTTCAAAAGCCACTTGGGACAGAAGTCATGAACATGACGTTAATCATTAAATATTATCTCTAAGCTATAAAGAAGTCTGTAATAAAACATGGCGTCTGCTCTCTGTTTGTGTTCTGAAGAATAGATTATCTTGGAAACTCCTCGGCTGCATTAGATGTGCTTCAGAGTCAAAATAAATAAAGTAACCACCTGTCCTTTGTCTCCTCCGTCTCCCACGCTTCCCTGAAAGGTTACAAAAAAGGGGAAGAAACTGATCAGTGAGTAAATCCCCAACAGGTGTGGAAAGAGGTAGTGAAATGGAAATTAAAATATGTTTCATCATCAAACGGTAAACTGATTATATTACCTTTTGTCCTTTGACACCTTTAATACCTTTCTTCCCTGTTGCACCCTGCAGGAAAAAAAGATCTCATCAACAACAACAACAACATGTGATTGAAGAGGAAGTTGTGATCATTTTCTCACAAGAACAACTGCTGACTGGTTCCTCGAGTCACATGGTTGAGTTGTTTTATAGTAAACAATTAGATAATAATTGGTTTGTACAACGTGAGAGGCCGGTTACAACGGAGGGAAACTCCCGTCTGGCCAAACCTGTTCAACTCAACTTTATTTATATATAGCACCTTTCATTCAAACGTGCAGCTCAAAAAGCTTCACAGGGCAAAACTGAATCCAATAAAACAATAAAAAACAATAAATAAAAATTCTGCAAGGCCAGAAATTACAATAAAACAATACAAATCAATAAATAAAAATAAAAAGAATAAAATACAATTAACACCAGGGATAAAAATAATGTAAAAAAACTATGATTTAAACATAAAAATGCTATAAGTTATAAGGTTAATTCTATATATTTATAAGAACACTGAGAGAGATGCAAAGAAACCTTTTATGTGCACGCATACCTTGTCAATAAAGTTAATTCTGATTCTAAATTCGATGTTGTGAGCAGAAGGATTGGCTCCCGTTAGCTCTAACAGAGCTAACGGTGTAAACCTCGGGGTTAATGATGTGAGATCAAACACTCACCTTGTCTCCATCGGTTCCCGTCTCACCTTTGGCCCCCTGGAAGAAAATCCAGGACACAGTTCAGGTTTTGTTTCTTAACTTCAGATCATATTAAAAAACGTCTGATATTCAATAAAGGATCAATATCAGTGTGTTTATTGATAACTGATTGTGCTGAACTCACAGTCGGGCCCTGAAGGCCCTTTGACCCGAGTGCCCCTGGTACTCCGGCATCTCCTTGCTCTCCTCCAGCTCCCTGTTGAACAAACAGATGGAATAAAACTCAATCAATGGGATTAATTAACGATAAATATGTTACGTTTAACGTGCATATCTTTTGGGGTTTTGCTGTTTTCTTTAATAGAACTCTGAGTCATGAATTCTGAGAAAAGATGCTGCAGTTTTTAGTGATGTATTATGTGCAAACTGCAAATATGAGAACTGATTAAAACATTTATTTTTATCTCTATTATTCAGTGGGTTTTATTTCCCATCGCTCATCTTATGCATTCTATGTATTTTATTACATTTTTTACATCAATTATACTATACTATTCCTGTTGTTATGTTCATTCTGTCTATTTTTCCTTATTGTAATGCTATTTGGGCTGCATTTCTTGTATATATATATATATATATATATATATATATATATATATATATATATATAATATTAATATATAATATTCACTTGAACAATAAACTGGACTGGACTAATTTATTACTGTTTTTTATTGCTTATTTATAATACTTGTTTTTATTTCATTTTATTTTTATCTTGTCTTTCTTTTACTATGTCTACTATGTGCACTTTACTCTATGCTGCTGTAAGCCTGCAAATTTCCCCGCTGCAGGACTAATAAAGGATTATCTTATCTTATAAATATAATAGAATGTTTTGAAGCGTAAATGTCTTTCACTTCCTCTGGACTTTTCTGTATATAAATATATCAGTTAGAGAAAGGTTAAGAGGAAGTAAAAGACATTTACGCTTCAACACTTTTCACCAGGTAAAAACCCTTCACACTCAAAAAAAGGAAGAATAAACTTTATTTAAACTCATAACACAGTCTGGGTTTTTCTAACTGGGTTTCTGTCCCCGGTTATTTAATGTCAGAGTTAAAAGTCAAACAGATAAAGTAACTTTACTGTACTGTGAGTTATATGACGTGGAAAAGTCACTAATCTGTTCACAATATGAATGTTTTGTTCAGAGTAGACTGTTAAAAATTC
Source organism: Anoplopoma fimbria (assembly GCF_027596085.1). Classification (NCBI taxonomy): domain Eukaryota; kingdom Metazoa; phylum Chordata; class Actinopteri; order Perciformes; family Anoplopomatidae; genus Anoplopoma; species Anoplopoma fimbria. The sequence continues at coordinate 26,709,492 of NC_072468.1, read as the reverse complement.
ACTTTGACATTTCAAAATAAGAGTTTCTCGGTTTCTGTCCTTGTATTCTGCACCCATCTCTCCATATTAGGTTTTATTTTATATTTTACACATTATATATACTTATACTATTAACTTAATTTTAGCATTGTAAATATTGCATGTATTTTGGATTTGCAAGTTTTTGTTATTGTCATTTTAGAGCTTTATATTTGCACTCTTCAGCTTTTGTATTGCAACTACTACATAACTATTTCCCTCTGTATATAAAGTTTTACTTCATCTTATCTGTTAAAAGATCAATGCTGCTTTTGCAATGTAAAATCCTAGATTGGAAAAAGTTTTAGAGGAAGTAAAAGAAATTTACTCTTCAACACTTTTCACCAGGTAAAAACCCTTCACACTCAAAAAAAGGAAGAATAAACAACAGCTTTATTTAAACTCATAACACAGTCTGGGTTTTTCTAACTGGGTTTCTGTTCGTGGTTATTTAATGTCAGAGTTAATGAGAAGTCAAACAGATAAAGTAACTTTACTGTACTGTGAGTTATATGACATGAAAAAGTCACTAATCTGTTCACAATATGAATGTTTTGTTCAGAGTAGACTGTTAAAAATTCACTTTGACATTTCAAAATAAGAGTTTCTCGGTTTCTGTCCTTGTATTCTGCACCCATCTCTCCATATTAGGTTTTATTTTATATTTTACACATTATATATACTTATACTATTAACTTAATTTTAGCATTGTAAATATTGCATGTATTTTGGATTTGCAAGTTTTTGTTATTGTCATTTTAGAGCTTTATATTTGCACTCTTCAGCTTTTGTATTGCAACTACTACATAACTATTTCCCTCTGTATATAAAGTTTTACCTCATTTATCTGTTTAAAGATCAATGCTGCTTTTGCAATGTAAAATCCTGGATTGGAAAAGGTTTTACTACGGATAAATGAGAATCAAACTTTCCACCATGCAGACGTTTCAAAGATCCAGATTAATATTATTGGGCATCGGTCATTAATTGTATTAAAATCCAAATCTAGGTGCTCTTTTTTTAATTAAAGTTGAAAATTAGAACTGACTTCTTCCACTTTAAATCTAGATCTCTTTTGTTTTCATGGTCCCACTGTTTGTTTTTATTTGCATTTTTCAGATTTTTCACATTAACCTAACTTTAAGTTTCTACAGAACAGAAATAAAGTTGTATCATCAATGGATGGATGGAAGTCAATTTGTAGTTTTTGCATTTTCTCTATAAATCAACAGAAAATGTATCATTTTCATCAGACAAACTCTTCTCTAGATGTTCCAGATGTGCCATGTGGTTTTCTCTTTGATCGTTGTTGTTGTTTTTACTCTTTTAGTTCCTCCTCGTCTCACCACATCAATGTGAAAAACAAAAACAACAGCTTAACTCTGGGATTTTTCTGAAATTCATTTTTATACGATGTGATACTTTGAGGTTAGTTTCAATTTTAATTTTACAACCTTAACTGTTTTCTTCAGAAGTCATTATGGAATAACTTCCACGTTATTCTATATTTCTTTCTTTTACTTTCAATGCTGTTATCTCGAGATAACAAAGCTCGATATCGTGTTCATTTATGTAGATTTTGTTAGATCTTTCTTCTCTATGTTGAAAAACAAAAAGCAGATTTCTCGAGTCAATTTATCATCAGCAAACACGTTTTTTTGGTTTCAGATCACGGGATAATTACTGGAGAAAAAAATGAGTTTCTGGTTTATTTGTCAGATCTGGAGGAAGGATTCGTAACTGAACAGTAAATCAGTTATGAATCCAGGACTGAAGTTATGCTGGTGTTGCGACACTCCTTATCTCTGATAAGAAACAAGAGACAACGACCCTATTGTTTCATCGTAACAACGGTTTGAATATCTCGTAATCTCGATATGACAGCCTCTGAATTCATGATAACGGCATTAAAAGGCTGTCGTAATATTTTACGCCTACTTCCGATCGGCTGATATGTATCAGGTTTTCGATTGCTCATGTCTGCATTACAAGATTGGAATGTTTGCAGGCCAGATTGAGGACAGGGGGTTAAAAACCATCATGCAGGTTTATTAAACTGTGTATTTAAAAGTATTTTAAAGTGCATTATTGTGAGTAAAATCAGTCCTCAGCTGACAACAAATCCTGAGTTGTTAATGAAAGATGAAATTATTAACATTCACTTTCACATTGTGCTTCAGTTTTACATATTTCTGTTCTTTTTTGCATCTTTCTTAATCTGTTTTAACAACTTATTAAGAAGTAATTATAAAATAATAATACATTTGCTCGACTATTTAGTCAACAAGTTCATCCATTTGTTTCCTAGTAAGTCAGGTTTGGTCTTCAGCAGTAATTAAGTATGATCTCAAGCATCGTGCTTTGGGGAAATTGGCTTTTCTATCGTTTTTTTGGGCTAACACATACAATTTTGGATTTTTGACGAGTGATCCTGCATAAAAAATACTGTTAGCGCTTCTCACAGATACGCAGCAGTTTAAGATCCATTCTATTTAACCAGGAGACCATAAAATAAGTAATGCGTTATTTTGTAGTTAGCTACGCCTCCTGTGAAGATTATAAATGACCAGAGTTTAAACTCTCAGATTCCCAGCAGTTTGAATTCTCGCCTTGCAGTTAGTATTTAGTTTCGATGACTAATTACATTAAATGACATTGTGTGAACTCAGTAGAAGAGCGGCTGAAAAGAAAGGTGAGGGAGGTCCCATGTAGTCAGGTATCAAACACTGCCTCTCAGATGAGTCAGGAATCAAACCTGTGAGTTTAGAGTTCACTCACCACGGCACCCACTCTGCCTCGGGGTCCTTTCACACCACGATCCCCCTTACCGCCCTGCAGAAGAAGAAGAAGAGACACTATGATAGTTTGTTTTATCCAACGAGTCTATTTAAAAAAATCTGAAATTTGTGTTTATTTTTGTGCTTTTTCCAACTGTGACATGTCAACATTTTGCAGGAAAACAGAATCGTGATCCGGCATTATGTGCAGTTAAATAGAAAACAACAGATGAGAAGAGACGCTGAAAAGCTCATTGTCTGTGCAATACCAAAATTATTAAATTATTCTGTCTGTTTATAATATTTTAGTTTTTTACTTATTTAATATTCTTTACTGTTATTACTTATTTACTTATTTATAATACTTGTTTTGATCTTGTTTTTTTACTATGTCTCTTGTCTGCTGCTGTAATCCTGCAAATTTCCCCACTGCGGGACTAACAAAGGATTATTTTATTTTATTTTATCTTAAGCCTGCAAATTTCCCCGCTGTGGGACTAATAAAGGATTATCTTATCTTATCTTATCTTATTTTCTAAGAATTTCCTGTACATACAAAGAACAATCATATAGTATCACAATGAGGGGGATCAGGTCAGAGTTTCACCCTCATCATTCATTCAGCCATAACAATACTGAATGACTCAAATTAAATTGAAACTAAAGACCCTGAGCTGAAAAAATCCTACAATGAGGAAGAAGGAAATGCTGAAGAAAATTGATGTCATCATAAAAAAAGATTGCTTTCATCTGCAAATTGACAGTGTTAAATACCTCTAACACAGAATTTAACTAAACTAAATAATAAACTAAAACTGAACGGAAACTAAGGGAAAAATAAGCTTTAAGTAAACAAAACATTGGTGTTATAGAAGGAATTGTAATAAAGGAACTGCTCTTTTTAAGTGGTGTATTACTACAGTAGATGTTGATGGGCACGCCCCCTTTTTGGAGAAACTCACAAAACAGCAAAATCAGTTTCAGACACCTAAAACAAAGTTTAAGTGTTGTATATTTAGAATATTTTCCCCTCTTTACCTTGCTGTCAGACAGACCTTTCCACACCAGACTCTATCTAGCTTGCAGAAGAAAGGGGTTGTTGTTCTGCGTTTGTGTTATTGTGTGATTTTGGTGAATCTGAATTAACCCTTTAAAACACCAAAGTCACACAATAACACAAACAAACTAAAAGATAGAGGCAGCAGTAAACCAGCAACTCTTGTGTTCTGAGAGGTAAAATTACAGTTTTTGTCAATGGAGTCTGGTGTCTTTGAAGATTCCGCGCACACCTCTAAACATCACTACTGTCCCTTTAAGAGGAGAGCGTTTGTAGTTGCAACTGATTTCTTTTAGGGCCAAACTGAACTAAACCTTGATAAAAGTACATGTGTAGTTTTACCATGTGTATTATTAAAGTACTCCATGTTTCTGCAGTTTTGAGCCTTTATGTTCGTTACCTTGGATCCAAACAGTCCAGGCTCTCCGATCACACCGGGGACTCCTATGGGACCCTGAAGAGGACAAACAACAGCGGATGAACGGAGGGTTTGCGGAAGGGGAAGGGGAGGAGTAAAGATGGCCGACTGAACTCTAATCAACTCACATCTTCTCCGGGGTCGCCGTCACTTCCTGGTAGACCGCCGAATCCTTCCTCGCCCTGAGAGAGAAAAGCAGTGAAGAGGAAATGAACAATATAACCAGACCGATGCTTGATTCGAGAGGAATTTCCTGTTTTCTGTAGATAAGATTTGTGCGTCACTTTTCCAAAACTTTTCCAAAACTTTTCCAAAACAGGTTTGGGTTTCTGTAATCATTGCTCATTTTCCTGAGGTGCTTCCACTGTTTAGAGATGGGGGACAAAATCCACAGTTATTGTCAAGTTTTCTGTATTTTACATAATAATACATTTAATGTCTTTGGACTGCTGTTTCGGACGAACCCAGAGATTTGAAGACGTCACATTGGACTGTGGTCTGAGGTTTTACTGACTTTTTTTGGACTGTTTTCTGACATCTTATAAACCTAACAATAAATGTTTATGTCAAATATAATACAGGATAATGATAATAAATGGCCCAAATTTGACTCTTAAACCAGAGTTGATGATTGTTTGAATAGATGAAAGACTAACGAAGACAGTTTTGATAAGTTTTATATTATTTCTGTCCAGTTTGAATGAAGTGTATTTTACGATGATGGACGGGGTAATACGCTGGTAGCTTTGCAGAGAGCCTAAAACAGCTGTTTTCTTTTCACATTTAATTCTGTAAATTCAGGGTTTTATTCAGGCCAAACCAGAGTTGGTGATTGTTGGAGCAAGAGTTTATTTGCTTCTGTCAATTTAGATTGAAGTGTGTTTTACGATGATCGGCAAGGTAAAACCGCTGTTTTTGTCAATGGAGTCTGGTGAGTTTGAGGAGCGCATGAAACTGGTTTATTTTGAAGAAAACCAGAGTTGGTGACTGTTTTCTGACTGCTAGTCTGGTGGCTTTTAGGAGAGCATATTAATTGTATGTTTTGTACTTTACAAAGTTATCCATAATGTTATATATTCAGTTTAAAGTGTTTCCGGTTGGAGACAATAAATTCCTGTGGCTTCTGCAGAGTCATTTGAGTCGGTGACCTACACATAATTAATGTCATTACAAAACAAAAAAGATCTCTTGTATTCAGTTTTGCTTTTGCTCACTGTGACATTTAGTCTAGTTTTACTTCCCATGAATATTAAACAACAGAAAGTACTTTTGGAATGTTCAAGGGCTTTTAGTCATCCACTTGTGTTTCATGGGTGCTGTCCAGATCACATTGCAATCATACTTTAGGTATTTGATCACAGTTTCTACTTTACTCTGATGACATCTGCTTAACTATGTGAATGAATGGATCATTGACTGAGAAAACAAATGTGAAACAAAAAGAAAACTCACAGCAATTTGGGTATTTTTTTGAGGTGAAGTGAAAGTTTTGGGGGGAGTTCTGTATTGAGTGAAATGATTGATTTGTTTAAAAATATTCACAACATCCAGAAATGAAAAGAACAGAAATGTTCTGCTTCCCTCTGGGAAAAAATAAAACATGCTGTCAGTGCGATAAAGAAAATGAAGTCACATTCAGAGTCAGAGGAGTCGTGGGTTAAAATGACCTTTAAAATGTTATTTCCTTGTGGCTTTCATAAGTTTGTTTTGTTTTGTTGGGATACAAAAAGATTGTTTTGTGTTTATAAGAAACAAGGTTGTCATAGAAAACAGTGATCTCATAATACGCTGTCAAAACATTTGAAATAATCTACAGTAAGTCTATTGATCATGCAAAAATGTGTGTTATTAGTGATCAGATGAGTTTTAGCTGTAGCTGTCTGTCACAGTGAGTTGACATGTAAGGTCAAACCTGTGACCTGTCAGCTGCCAACTGTGCTGTGTGTTTATAAAGAAATGCATGGTCACATTGTTTCACATGCTGTCATATGCTTTTTGTTTTGCACAACAAAACATTTCTTCCTTTTTTATTATGTTGTGAAATAATTAACTTCCGATATATTGGAGATGAATATTTGTCGTGATGTTTTATTAATTGGACTTTTTTCGCACAAAAATATTTTATTCTACGTCTCAATTAAAATATTTGCCCTAAACAAACTGTTTAAAGTAACCTGATACCGTTTAAAAACAAAAATTCTGAGCTCTTCAGCGCAACTAGGAAGCCATGATTGACTCGACTGAGACCAACGGTCATGTGACAAATACTCAGCAAGATTCTGACTCAACACAGTTCATAGAGGAGAGGAGAGTAGAGGCTGAAAGTAGAGGTTGTAAATAGGAGAATATCTCAATATAGGCAACATTGGTAACATTTGTGAACACTTGGAGAAACGTTGGATATATAGATTCCATTGTTTTCCACTTTTTGTCAAATAAATTATCACAGAGATTGAACTTGCATTTTTTCTTTGTTATCATTTATGTCATTATAACTGTGTTATTCTGCACTAAAGACATGTTTGAGTTCTCTCTACTTCTAGTCATGATTGTGCTGTTTCCAAAGAGGAGCAGGACTTTTATATTGAAGTGAAAATCAAGACCACAGAGAGAAAAATGATTCAGGAGCAAAAAACGCATCTAAACAGCTTGATGTTCAGAGGGTTAAATATTGCAGTGAACGATGGAGAGCGTGCTTTACCCAGCATGCCGTTCGGTGGAGTACATTCTGTGTAAAAAATGCACTACTCATAAATATGTACCATCGATCTCAAGAGATCACACTCGACACTGTATTTCCTCGGTTCATCAGAAAGAAAATAAGGACTCCAGCGCTTTTTGTAATATAACTTTTGGAGGCCTGAAATGGTCAAATTACTATTAATTATTACATATTATATATATATATTAATATATACGTGATCTAATCCTGTTGACCATCTCACAATGAACTCAGAATGAACTCATTCATTTCATTTAACCGCATATCCTGTTAAGGGTCGCGGGTGTGCTGGAGCCAGCTGTCATTGGGCGCCAGCCTCTCACAGGGCTGACACAGACAGAGACAAACAACCACCCACATGAGTCACACTCACATCCACACCTACATGATAGTTAGAGTCTTCAATCAACCTAGGCTGCATGTGTTTGGACTGTGGGAGGAAGCCAGAGAACAGGGAAGCTCCACACAGAAGGCCATCTAGCCTGGGAATTGAACTCCAGCCCCTCTTGCTGTGAGGCAACAGTGCAAGCCACTACACCACCGTGCCGCCCTCACCACAACCTATCAGTGATGTTTAATGAAATTAATTGATTTGTTAATGAAACAAATGTGTGTTTGTACCTTTGGTCCACTTGGTCCGCTGGATCCCGGCTGTCCGTTGTAACCCTGAGGACGACAAACATCAACCAATATTTAAAATCACGATAAGGAGTAAATCATTTCAAGGACGATGCAAAGACGAATTACTGAAACTTTTAATTCATGAGTGCTGTTTGAGTAAAAACATGTGGGAAGAAGTTTTATTAAAAACAGTAAATAAATGATTCTTATATTAAAGTCACTCTGGTTGGATTGTCTTGTCCTGATTTGAGAGGTTTCGGTCTGAGTGACGTAATCCGTTAAAAAGGAAACTCACTAAAGAAAGTCCGAACCGCAACAGAAATAACAGGCACGTGCTCACTTCCACTCACTTCATCGTACGTCACAATGGAAACACAAGAAAAGGAGAAGTCAATGACGCTCCCAATCGCTTGAGAATGTCCTGGTGGAATTTATGGAAGTGTGACCTTATATTGTGAAATGAATATCATGCACTCTAGTACAAAGAATAATTTAGGCAAATTCATAGACATTTTTCTTCAGTCTTAAAAAAGGCCCGATATGCAACCCTTTGGGTAAAAGTCTTAAAATTGAATGACATTTGTAGAAAGTTTTGCCTTTGCCAGTAATGATAATTATCCACTTTTTAGATCTTGTTTAGCTCTAAATAGAAGTGAGCAGAAATCTAATGATGTCATTGAGAACAAAGATGGTTGAGCATCTTTCTTACGGTGTATCCGCTGTCGCCGACGTCACCTGGGAACCCAGGAGCTCCAATCTGACCCTGTTGGAGGAGACGGGACGGTTAAAGAGACTCAGTTAGTTATTACCCCCATCGCCCTCTGATGGAGAGAAGGAGGAAGTGCAGCAATAAGATAAGATAAGATAAGATAATCCTTTATTAGTCCCGCAGTGGGGAAATTTACAATGCAGCAATGCTCCAGTATAAATAACGGAGTCACAATATTTAACAGCCACTATTCAAAGAAGGAGAGATCACTGAGGTGACTAATATATCAAAATCAATTACATTACATGACATTACAGTCATTTAGCAGACGCTTTTCTCCAAAGCGACTTACAGGAAGTCAATAGATGAAAGGTTAACCCACGACACCCTTTGAATGACAGCCCCCTCATTTACATAATTAAGAAGAAATGCATAAGAAACAGTTTGGGGAAAATAAATACATAAATTTGAATACATTATATTTGTTTAATGAAATCAATTTAAAATAAATTTAAAAAAATAATAAATAAATAATTATACAGGAAAGTAAATTAATACAAAAGGTAAATGAATAATGAAACAAATTACACTTAAATAACAATTTATGTCAAATTTTATGAATGGATTAATACCATAATTGTTTGGTACATTTAATGGCATATTGAACTCTTTATGGAGTCACGGATTTTTCTATTTTTGATTTTGGCAGCTTCCGTGCTTTATATAAAGGAAGTGCTTCCTCTTCCTGTTTGTTTTTGTACCTTCAGTCCGTCTCCTCCCTGAGGACCCTCGTTGCCTTTGTCACCTACAGACCCCTGAACAGAACAATGAGGGAAAGGTTCATAACAAATGATTAAAAAAACACACACATATATATATATATATTAATATATAAAACCTAAATTGAAAACTAAATTTGTTTTATGCAAAAAAGAAATGATACTTAAAATAAATAAAACAAAGACAAGTTTCTTTTGGAAACAGGTTAAAAAATAAAACCCCACTGACATATAGAACATGAAATTAGAATTTCATTGTAGTTATTTCCAAATATTCAGTACTATAAAATAATTTGCTTTTAATTTACTTGTAAAGTATTATGCCGATTTTAAGGTATACATGTTAGAGAAGAAAGAGTAAAATATTTTAAAACTAAAAGATATCACAAAAGAAAACTGTGGAAATAATACATTTAGTCTTCAGTGTTTCAAACCTAAACATTCTTCAAACTTCAGTATATATATTAAATATATTTCAATCTCAACTTTTAAAATTAAGCCTAAGTATCTTAAAAGAAAAATCCTAATAATTCCTTTCTAATCACACATGTTAATTACTTTCGTACAAGCAGTTTAAAGAAATGAAAGTGAGCTTGAATGTTTGTGTTTAAAACTTTTCTTTACCTTGATACCTGTTCCTCCGTTTGGTCCTGGAGACCCAGCGTCACCGTGAGGGCCCTGAAAATTAACAAATAAATTAAATTCAATAAATAATAAGTGTGAGTCTGTGTGACACGGACTTTATAGTTTAAATACTTATAAAAACAAAAATGAATATATATATATTATTATTATTAATGCTGGCTGAAATGGGATAAAAAAAATAATGAAGCATTAAAAACATTTAAACTTTATTGCTTTGTTTCTGGTGTTGCAGCCTGCAGCCTATTTTAATATAAATTCATACTTTCTGAATTAAAGCATGCAAAACATTTACAAACTGAAATGCATGTTTTAACAGGTGAACGAATAGCAGCAACTGGTAAAACCCCAAATTCACCACCAGCCTCTGATGAGATGGCGTAACCACAGTGACGGCTGGTTTTGGTTTCAAACCGGCAGTTAGAGGAGACAAAACATTCTAGGGGATTTCCAACTAATACTGACAATAATAATCAATCCTTTATTAGTCCCACAATGGGGAAATTATTTCTCTGCATTTAACCCATCCCAGAGGACCAGTGGGCTGCAATGAAGCGCCCGGGGAGCAACTTGGGGTTAGGTGTCTTGCTCAAGGACACCTCGGCATGTTGCCGGTAGAGGGGTTTGAACCAACAACCTTGTGGTTACGGGACAAGCGCTCTACCTCATGTGCCACAGCCGCCCCATGGGATCAGGTATCCAATGAAATGAGGTCACATGTCTGCTTTCTTTGTTGTGGATATGTCGTATTATTGTTATGCCTTTGGTTCAAATAATAATAGAGACAGAACATGTCATCCTGTTAAAACCAAAACAGCCGGAGGGGAAAGAAAGGCCCCCATAATATCCAACGAAGGTGCTGACCGATAACAAAAAGCCTGTAGCAGCTGAAAAACATCAGATATCAAACGGTCAAAGGATTATTTTACATGCTTTTGTCTACCAGAGCTGCAGCTGACAACTAAATGAGATAGCTGTTATCCATTCCACTATAACACAAAATGCATGCTGTCAAAATGCTTTATTTTAACTTACAGAAATATAGTTTAACTAAATCTGACATTTAGACAAAATGCTTTATTTTAACTTAAACAATTTTAGTTTGATTAAAACTGACATTCTGAGAAATTGCTTTATTTTAACTTAAAGAAATATATTTGAACTAAAACGGACATTTAGACAAAATGCTTTATTTAAACTTACATAAATATAGTTTAACTAAATCTGACATTTGGACAAAATGCTCTATTTTAACTAAAACAATTTTCGTTTGATTAAAAATGACATTATGACAAAAAGCTTTATTTTTAACTTACAGAAATATGTTTAGCTAAAACTGACATTTAGATAAAATTATTTATTTTAACTAACATTCATATAACTTTATTAAAAATGTCATTAAGACAAAATGCTTTATTTTAATTAAAATAAATATGGTTGGACTAAAACTGATATTTAGACAAAGCGCTTCATTTTAACTTAAAACAATTTTAGTTTGATTAAAACTGACTTTTAGACAAAATGCTGTATTTTAACTTAACAAAATATAGTTTAACTTAAAAAAACAAAATGCTTTATTTTAAATTACAGAAATTTCATTTTTTAATTAAAAATGATGAATAAAGACACATTTTTAAATGTATTTGCAAAGTATTTAAACAAATCAGTTTTCTTTTCTATTCTACTCTATTCCATCATTTATTTGTCTCCCGATTTAGAGTTTGTATTTTTTCTTTAATTATAAACTATATGATAAAGGAGTTTAAGGTTGTTTCCTTACAGTCTCACCAGGACCTCCGACTCCTCCACGAGGTCCCTCCATACCGACGTCACCCTGTCGACAAGAAACAACGTTTATAAAACATCAGCTGCAGCTGTTCACCAAGCTGGTAACCTGGTTAATATACAAAGTTATACAATAACATAACTTATATTTGTTGTATAAAATATAATTTCTAACCAGAATATTTAAAAAATAATAATAATTCATATGTCTCAATGCTCAGGAGGATGGACAAACCATTTAAAAACATTTATAAAGATAACATTAATACATTTTATGATTTATTATCCGGATGTCACTGCTAATATCTACAGTATGGTATTATAGTAATCCTACAATCATATTACAGTTAAACGTATTTTGAAGAACTTTCATATTAAAGGTGGTGTGTCCTCGGCGTGTTTACCTTCAGTCCCAGCTCTCCGTGCTCGCCTGGGTCTCCTATAAGTCCAGGTTCTCCCTGTTGACGACAACAGATGAATTTAATTAAGTAAGTTAATGAGTTACTTAAATATATAAGATCTGGTTTTATTTAACACCTTGTATTATGAGAAGAAGAAGAAGAAGAAGAAGAAGAAGAAGAAGAAGAAGAAGAAGAAGAAGAAGAAGAAGAAGAAGAAGAAGGAAGGAGGAGGAAGAGGAGGAGGAGAAGAAGAAGAAGAAGAAGAAGAAGAAGAAGAAGAAGAGGAGGAGGAGAAGAAGAAGAAGAAGAAAAAAAGAAGAAGGAGGAGGAGGAGAAGAAGAAGCAGGAGAAGTAGAAGAAGAAGAAGAAGAAGAAGAAGAAGAAGAAGAAGAAGAAGAAGAAGAAGAAGAAGAAGAAGAAGAAGAAGAAGAAGAAGAAGAAGAAGAAGGAGGAGATGAAGAAGAAGACTGGTTTTAAACTCACCATGGCTCCAGAGAAACCAGAAGCTCCGTCGTCTCCTTCAGGTCCAGCGTCGCCCTGCAGGACGAGAGGTCAAAGGTCAAAACTAGAACAATGAACAATCATTTTTTAAAATCTCTCTAAATATATCTCTCTAAATAATATATATATTATATATCAAAATATATATATATATACAAATATATATATATATATATATATATATATCTATATATATATATATATATATATATTTGATGCTTTAATATATATATCTTTTTTCTTTTTTCAATGGATCCAAATTACTCATATTCATTAACAATCTATTTATAAAGACTAAATGTATGTGCAGAAAGAGATAAAACATGTTTGTTGTTTGTTAATAAATATATATATATTTATTTTTCTATCTGCTCCTTCCCTGTTTTTACTTTTACTTTTGTTATTGTTATTGTCTGTGTTTCGTTTTAGTTAATGGGTTTAATTGTATCTTCCTTACCTCAGATAGTGTTTTGGCCTCTAACTGTGTATAGAATTAGTTTTTACTTTTACTTTCATCTACTTGTTTGTCTTTGACATCCTTTTTAAGTGTCTCTTCAGCTTTAGTTTCATTTTCACTTACATTCAGTTTGTTCCCCAAGTTTTCCGTTTACTTTCAGTTTGTGTTTTCTAAAACAATGATGTCACAACAGAGTGCAGGTGTATTCATCAATACAAGTATATTATAATATATTGTACTGACCACCGGTCCGGTGTCTCCTCCTCTCCCCCGAACCCCTTTGGTTCCTTTATAACCCTAAAAATGAACAGATAAACACAAATCAAACTCACAGTAAAGCACATGGACACACAGCTGTAACATGATTCTTGTGTTATTCAGGATTTTTCATAATAATAATAATGTTTTGGTCTCTCACCTCTCTGCCTTGGATTCCTGGCTCACCAGTTTTAGCCTGCAGACCTCTGGATCCCTGACAGGAAATAGAAAAAAGAGTCAATAACGCATACAGATCAATAAAAAGATAACAAGCATGTGCATTTATTGATCGAATCCTTGTGTTCACATGCAGATAAACTTTAACTGAATGCACAAGAGAGGCTCTCAGATGATGTTTTGTGATGTATAACTTTATTTATTTTGTAGTTTTCTGTGCAATCAACAATCATTCTGTATGTTCATGTCATATTTTAGTTATTGTTGTGTTTTTAAACATTTTTTTTATTTATTTCTTATACTTTCACAGTGTGATAACATATTTATCATTCTTGTTTGATGTTGTTTTTCTACTTATGCCTCTACTTATGTTGTGGGACTAATAAAGGCTTATCTTATCTTATTTTATCTACAGAGAGAATGGCTTGTAATTAATGTTGATGTTTGCAATGTGTTGTTATTGAATGTGTTTTAGTGACTTCTGGTCTTGATGCAGCATTTCCCTTACTTCCAGGAGAAGTTTCTCCCATTGGAGACAATAATGTTAACATTAACCTTAACATAACAAAATAAAAATAATAAACAGGCATCACAAATCATCAGAAAAACAGGAATGCATGTTCAGATGTTGACTGAACTTAATGACATTATCTTGCATTGGGGCCTTTTCTAACAACTGATAACTTAAACACAAGGATGTTAGATCTAGATCATTCGACTGACACCAAAACTCATGTATTATTTTGAATGAGAATAGTCTCCAACAGGCTTTCTCACATTTATTTACAGCACAAATTCAGTTTACTAAGAACTAAGACTAGTTTTTCACACAGTAGTGTTCTTTTAAAGTGAAAGCTGCCATTATTCAAATCTAAGAAAACTGATGGTGGAACTCGAAGAATGGAGCGACTAATGAGCAAAAGAATTTGCTGCATGAGATGAGATCTTCTTCAGTACGACAAACAGCAGTGTTTGCTCAGAATAAAATGACCATGATGCAACGGGTCGGTACCTTCGGTCCAGCAAAGCCAGCGAATCCCGGCTGTCCGGGTTCACAGTCGCAGTCAGTCGGCTTCTCCTCCCCGAGCGCTGCGTCGCCTCCAGACTCCTCCGAGGAGCCGGTGTCCGGTCCTTCAGGAGGATACTCATACGGGACCTGAAACACAAGAATATTACATCAAAGGGAGCGTTAAAATACGCTTGACAGTCTCCTTAAAGTTACTGTGAGGAACTGCTTTAGTTTTCACTCAAAAACACCAGTAGAAAATAATCAATATCAGGATTCTAATGTCAAATAAAATAACTTTATTAAATTATTTCTTTGATTTAAATCTTCCAAACTTAATTATTTTATTTTATGGCAATATATATTAAAAGGTGTACAAATCAATACAAAATGATAGTTTAAAACTTTTTAATCTTTTTTTTAAACCTTAAAAAGCTTTTCGAAACTGTTATTCAAGGGTATTTTTAAATTTCACTTTGCATTCCCTGCTGTTGACTTGTAAAGAATGATCTTATTTTATCTTATTTTATGACCTTAAAAGTTACTTCTATCTCTCAAAATGAATTTAAGGTAAAAAAGTGAGTGGAATGAATCTGACTCTCATCCAAACAGAGTGGAGCCCTAAATGATGCTTCGGCTCTAGACTTTCATTATCTTCTATCTGCTAATCAAATGAAGGGAATTGAATTACTTTTATTCAAAATTAAAAGGCAGCATGAGGTTACATATATGGGGGGGTGATGATAAAGTGATAGGAGACTGGACACAAGATGTCAGATTTGAAACTGGGGGAAGTTAGGGGAACCCTACACTTCAGAGGAGAGGTCGTCTATAAATTACATTTTTAAACTTTTAGAAGGTGTGTCTATTTGCTAGTAACTTGGTTTCACATTTTTTTTAACCACCTAAAATACCTTTTCCTACCTTGATCATTTATTATCCAGCACATGTCTATCTGCTAATCCAGCTTTATTAAACTGGTAGAACAGAACATTTGAATAATGCACTTCACTTCTGGTACGATTTGTAAGAAATAAGCCTCTTTGTAAAGGAGTAAAAATGTAGATTATCATCCCCAAAAGAACATTTTAAAGCTTTTACATCCTTTTTTAGTGTCTCTGCAGCTTTAGTTTCACTTTCACTTTCCTTCAGTTTGTTTTTTTCCTTTAACTTTCAGTTCATGTTTAATAAAACAATGATGTCACTACAGAGTGCAAGTGTATTTATAAATACAAGTATAATATAATATAATTTACTGACCACTGGTCCGGTGTCTCCTCTCCCCGAACCCCTTTGGTTCCTATATAAAATGTAGCTTCTAATCCTGCTTTATTGTGCTGGTAGAACAGAAACTTTGAATAATGCCACTTTGAGTAGGATTTTAAAAAAATGTAGATTATCATCCCTAAAAGTACATTTTAGTGTAATTAAAATTAGTTTCAAATACAATTTTTGACCTTGTAAACAGCAGTCAAAAAATGTACCATTCATCTCCAAATCCAAACTACCAAATCTATTGTTGAAGGTCATGTGGTATGATCGAAAGCTCCAGAACAGCAGCTTATATACCCGCATGGTCTCCGTGTCCTCCTTGGCGTAGTGGGACTCGGTGGTGGTGGCGTAAGGGAAGGCGTCCTCAGTGATCATGGTGACCCGGGGGGGTTCAGGACCGTAGGGGTCGTAGTCCACATCCTCGGGCCTCTGGTCCTCGTCGTAGCTTCGAGTCGGCTTGGGCGGATACTCTGATGGGGCGGAGGAGACGAGATGGGACAACATTTAGACTTTTAGACCTGGGACTTAAAGGAATAGGTCGTATGAGGTTCTTCACCAAAGTCAGAGTTTTACTACAGTTTTAAAACACAAAAGTCACAAAATAACACAAACAAACTAACAGATGGAGGCAGCAGCAGACTTGCACTTCATGTGTTTTGAGAGCTAAAGTTAGTCTGGTGTCTTTGAAGAGATTATAGATAACAGCTTCAGTTCCCCGTCATAAAGGTCTGTCTGACAGCAAAGTAAAGTAAAAACATTCTAAATATAGCGTACAATTAAACTGATATTGACTATTTTTGATTTCCAGAATACGTCCACAGTGATACCTAAACCAACCACACTTCTAAACATCAGAACTTTCCCTTTAAAGGTGGATTTTACAGTTTGTGGTCCTTGTTTACAGTTCGGAGGTCTACCAGCAGTCATGGGAGCTTTTTGTTTGATGTAAACACCAGCTGCTGTTCAGGTACAACATCATCAGGTAAGAGCAAAGAGTCCGGCTCACTGAGCTCACCTGGTGGAGGAGCAGCTAAACTGTCGTAGCCCTCGACCACGGAGCCTTCATAGGTGTGATCCTCACCTGGACACACACACGTTAAACACACACATCAGACTTGATTCTCGTGAATGGATTAAACTTCTTGTGGGCGGCTCGTTGGTCTAGGGGTATGATTCTCACTTCGGGTGTGAGAGGTCCCGGGTTCAAATCCCGGACGAGCCCTCACTGTGAGACAAAGAAATCTCACAGACAGATTTAACTGAAGCTATAATATTGAGATAAAAAAACACAAATTTGTCAAGATTTACTGAAAAAAACCCACAAACCCAATAGTGTGTAAATCAACAAGCAGCTTTAAATCTCAATAACTGATTATTGTAATCAACTGAATATAATGTGATCCTACTTTATCACACTTAAGTTCCAGAAAATAATATTTTTTAAACATTATTAAGTTGAAATACAAAACATATCCTGGTTTCAACAGTAAAAAATACTTTTAGATAATTAAGCAAAAACAATCTTGTTGGTTTTATTTTGTCTGCCAGTTAAACAGTAAGAATTCTCAGGATAAATCTGAAAATTCTGTTAAATTGTGAGGAATATTTGTCATTTGTTTTTTATATTTTCCAAAGGAAACAATTAATTCCATCCCAAACACAAACACATTTTGATTTAGCTCTCTCTTTGAAATAAAATACACCTTTTTCCTACAAATAGAACATGATTTCATAGCTAACATGAAACAAACCAATCTAGTTTTGGATGTTTCTAATTGTATTTCCTTTTGTTGTTTTCTGAAGCAGGAATTAGAGCTGCAACAATTTATCAATGAATTGTCAACTATTCAATTAATTGTCAACCATTTTGATAAAGATTAATCGTTTTGAGATTTGTTTCAAGAAAAGACGTCAAACTCTGATTCAAGCTTTTTAAATGTGAATAATTTCTGGTTTCTTTACTCCTCTGTGACTGTAAACTGAATATCTTTGAGTTGCATAGAAAAAAAAGACATTTAATGACGTCGTCTTGGGCTTTGGGAAACACCGATTGACATTTTTTACCATCTTATAGACCAAACAACTGATCTATAGATAATTTGTTAATGAAACAATCGTTAGTCGCAGCCGTTCTGGAGTAAACGTGTTTTATTATCAGTTACTGATGAATGAAAGTGAACATCTCAGCTGACCTGAGTGGTATCCAGAATATTCCTCCTGGCAGAAAGACGAGACGACACACAGCGTGAACACAAGCAGCCCTGAGAGGAGAGACGGCTGCAGAGGGGAAGAATAAAAAAACACACTTATTTAACGTTTAATGTCATCTGTATGAAGACCAGAACACACCACATGAGTCTGGTCCAGGTCTGTTGAACAGTTAAAGTGGCTCCTGAGTTTTTGGTACAGAGCTGTGAAATTTGTGAGTCACCTAAAAATGATAATAACTGAGATTAAACATAAACAGAAGGATGTGCACGTGCAAAATAAAGAGAAACACCCTCATAAAATAAAAGACATGGAGAAGAGAAATATGTGAAATAACATATATAAACAAATAAGAAGCAAATATCAGGAGTGAGCTCATATAAAAAAAGGTAGAATGACAATAAAAGAGAAAATTCTTGAATTAAAAACAGATAAAGGTGCAAATACAAAATCTCTCTCTCTCATTTTTATGTTTTTAAATGATTTTTATTTTTTTAAATTTAATAACTATTATCTCTCTCTATCTTTCCATGTATAGAAGTATTTACTTATGTCCATTTACTGTCCTTAAATGGGCATTGATATTAAAAACTGATCTGCTGATTCATGAATTAGTAACAGAAATAAAGAGACCATTGTGTGAGAACACTGGAGCCTTCACAGGAGTGATCCTCACCTGTACAGACACACGTTGAACACAGCATGTCAAAACCTGACTCTACTTTAGCTTCTGAACCATGAAAGTAGCTCGTAGGTCTCGGTGTATGATTCTCTCTTTGAGTACCAGAGGTTGCTGGTTCAAATCCCAGAGCAGCCCTTACTTTGAGACTATAAACCTCAGGGACTAATATTATTTCTTAAACTATAACATGGAGCAAAAAGGGAAAGTTAAGGAACCAAAATAATCGGGCAAAACCGTCATACACGTGAAGATTTTATTTTAGAGCTTCTTCAAGTTAAATTAAAAGTACTTTCAATGTAACAGATGAGTGACCTTTTTTTTGTTCTGAGGACTGACGTGAAAAAAAGAGGTTAGCTCTTACTTTTGTGCTATTTTTTTGACATGATTTCACCGGATTTGAAAAGAAATGTCTTGTTTAACCAGCCTCTAGATTTTTTATATTTTAAAAAAGCCTGTAATGCATTCATTATATACAAATGTATTAGAAGGCAACAACACTTTTGTGATACAGGAGGATTATAAAGGATCAGACACATTTATATTGATAAAGGTAGTATAATTATAATTTCTGGGAAATGGAAGTACATGTGCACTTTATAAAATATATATAAATGAATTTCTTGAACTGGTGATATATAAGAAACAAAGCTATTCTTGGATTATATACTGTTGTTGTTCATAAACTCTGTATTTTATACCCAAGTGTTTAAGCTGCGTCTTCTTTTTTTCAACTCATGGTTAATCTACATGATGATAAATCAGGCTAAAAACATTTGGTAATCTTCCGTAAACCTTCACCAAAACAGCAGCAGGTGTGATCAAGTTCCTTCACTGATGATTAGGAAAGATTAGAAAAGTCTTTAAGTGGAGAACATTCATAAAAAGTGTCACCTGCAGACTCTGCTGGTGTTTGGGTGAGAACTAAACGGACTGAGAGGTTTCTTTGTCTTCTTCTCAGACTCATCTGACATTCCTGAAGCTTCACTGTGAGCTGGAACACCAACGGAGGAGAAACCTGTTCATGACCCTGTCTCTCTGCTTTTAGCTTAAAGTGACAGAGAGGAGCTTCTAACTGGTCCTGATCCAGTCTCAGTTTAGTCCTGATCCTCTATAGACCTCCATCAGTAAACAGACCATCAGAGAGAAGATCGTCTGTTTCTATAAAGTTATTCTTAAAGCTCGTCATCGGAGCCACCGGGTCGGATTCTGGAGAAACCAGATGAAATCATGAAGGTTCACCAGAAACTCCTTCAGCTCAGACTCCAGCAGAGACCAGTCCACCGTGGACAGACCCAGATCCAGCAGAGACCAGTCCACCGTGGACAGACCCAGATCCAGCAGAGACCAGTCCACCGTGGACAGACCCAGATCCAGCAGAGACCAGTCCACCGTGGACAGACCCAGATCCAGCAGAGACCAGTCCACCGTGGACAGACCCAGATCCAGCAGAGACCAGTCCACCATATTTTATATTTTTCTTATTGTCAACATGAATCATAAAAAGACCAATGTTTGTTTTTTTTAAAGGAAAAGATACATTTCATTTAGTGAAAAAGCAGCAAAAAACAGACGCAATGTGTGATTTTGTTACACTAAAAAATAAACAAAAATGTACAGGTTTTAGTTTGTAAAGCATTGATCAAATAAAAAATTCAATATGAATATTTTTTCCACATTTCCATGAGGTATAGGAAGTTTTATCCCAACACATTTGCAGCATGATGCTGTAAAGAACGTTACAGCTATACAGGTTAGTTTGTGTGAAGCATGTTGGGAATGAAGCAATAATCCTGACCTGCAGGACCTCCGGGGCAAAGAGGTGAGACACTTCCTCAACTCGTGTTCTCATCTTTGTAGTTTGTTTTAGAGAAAACTGCTATCACCTCTTTTGTTTCTGTATTTCTTTTTAGGCCTAAGATTAAATAGTTTTCAATCGGAGCATACTTAATATAACTAAATCAAATAAATGCCTCAGTTGAGTCCACGTGGTCTGGCTGTGGTTTTGCACATTTCGGGGAAAACAGATGCTTTACGTTTTTGAGATGAGGCTTTGGTATGATGTGTCTTTCTAAAGAAAACGCCACAGTCAGCAGAATAACGTAATAATATCCGTTACCTTCAACCGCAAAGGAAATGATCCATAGAAATGTAATTTCATCAGAACTCCCACACAAATTATTTCTTCACTGTCAAACTTGTCTCAGCATGAAACAGAGTAAATTATGATTATCTGATGTATTGAAGAAAGGGTTAACAATACAGTGTGTGTGTGTGTGTGTGTGTGTGTGTGTGTGTGTGTGTGTGTGTGTGTGTGTGTGTGTGTGTGTGTGTGTGTGTGTGTGTGTGTAAGTAGCAGCAAGTTATATTAGAATACTATGTAAGCACCAAACATTAAACAAACGTTCTGGTTAAATAACATCAGCAGGTTTCAGTTCACTTTCAGTTCAGTATAAAATGAGTTTGGTTTATCTAGAAAATGACTTTCACAACACACATCAGTGTCAGGGAAGTGTCAAAGTTAAAGGTTTACTAGGAATTTCCAGGCTATAAAACTGCTGATCTTGCTGCTAAAGACAACTGCTACATTTAACAAAGAGAAATCAAGGAAATGAAGAACTCTCGTTTTAGGCAACAAAAAAAATGTAATTCTGGTATTTCAAACACATGAAAGGGCCTGTTGACACCTAGAGAAACACTTGACAAAACTGCTAAAAACTACAAGACTGCAATAAACCCATGTTGCAACTTTTTCCAAAAGTAAACGGACCACAACTAATATCTTTTTCTCTCAAAAATTGAATCCCGGTTGATTCAATTCAACAAGAATTCGACCACCAGCTCCATCAAGCATCACCAAACCCAGACCGTCCCCTCTTACCGCGTCTTTGGAGGCTCCCATGGTGCTGCAGACTCCCCTCGGACTGGACCAGACCAGATCCTGCACAGGACGCTTTCAGGATACAGACCAGGACCAAAAGAAAACCGACCTGATTTAGCTTTCCCTGAGCAGATCTCCTCACAGCATTGTCCCCGTCCTCACTCTGTCTCCGGTCTGTCTCTCCAGGATCCCTCAGGTTCCCAGGCACTGATGGGATCCTCTCTCCTTCTCTATCTTTTTGTGTCTTTCTTCTCGTCCTCTAACTCGGCGTCTCAACAGGGTGAGAAATACCTGAGCCAGAGTCCAGCATCAGCAGAGAAACATTTGTGAAGAAAAGTCATGCAAGCAGAGTCTCAAACTTTAAGCCTTTAAATGTTATTCTTTTCACATGTGGATCATTTTTAATATCGGAAATTTCAAACAAAAAGGATCTCTAAAAGAAGAATTAACATATAAACCGAGTCAAAGGAATCATGTTTCCCTTCACAAAAACTTTTTACTAGCACATCATTTTATTTCAATCATATCATATATTTTGTTTTTTACGTTACTTTGGTGTATTTTTTTCATTTTACTGCCGTTTTAAAAGGTGCTGTATAAATAAAATTGATATTATTTGTATCATCATTATTACATAAAATCAGAAAAAGTATGATTATATGTATTTTTAAAAATGAGTTACACATTTATGTAGCATCTATTTTTTTAATGGATTTCAAAATAAAACATTGCCAGTCACAAGACTTCAGAAGCCCAAATTTCAAATTAAAATACTTTCCAAAGTTTCCCAATGAGTGCAGAAACCTTGTGTAAACACCTGAAGACACACAGAAAAAGTTAAGCCTAAAACAAGAGTGACCTTTGACCCCCGCCAGCGATGACACTCCTGTCCAACATTCCATGTGTTCTGTAGTTGAAAACCACTCCCAGCCAATCAGGGATAGGCGGGGGCGGGGCCTGTTCAAGATTGGCAGACATATAATTTAAGATTGTGAAGCACAAAAAGCTGAAAAGGTTGTTGGTTCCCAAAACTTTATTTCTTTCCAAAATTCACCTTGTGTGACATCTTTTAACCTGTGGAGGCCACGATGACCTTTGACCTCATCTGATCCAACTTCATCACTTCTCCTTCTCCCTTTCCTCTCTCTTCTTCTTCTTCTTCTTCTTTCGGTCGTGGTGGTGGTGGTGGTGTTCATCCGGGGAGCCGGAATCCCTGCGAATCCAAGAAGCAAACAGTGAGAGAACATTGAGCCACTTTCAGAAACTGTTTTTTAATAAAGTTTTGACAAATGGACCATCATTTACTAAATGAACATCATGCTGTATTGAAGAAGACTTGAAACTAGAGATTGAGACCATAAACTCATGTTTACAATGTTTACTGAGGGAATAAATCAAGAGAGAAGTAGAGTCATTTTCTCATAGACTTCTATACAACCAGAGGAGTCGCCCCCTGGTGGACAGGAGAGAGAATGCAGGTTTTAAGACACTTCAGCATCTGCTTCACTTGGCAGAACCGGAGGTTGCCAACAGATTTTTTTCAATAGCTGCTTTGTAATAAGACAAATAAATGAGTTTGATCACTTGTGTCAAGGGTCCAAAATGTACTTCTCACCTCTCTCTCTTCTTCTTCTTCTTCTTGCTCTCTTTCTCTTGGCTTCGTTCACGGCTGCGTCGGCGTCGGCTGTGGGATTGGCGAGACTCTAAAGACGTTGAACGCTTTTCATCCGGCCGGCGCCTGACAGAGAAATAATATCACCCTTAATCCTGTCAACTGCTCTGACAAGATGCTTTTACATATTGACTTCACGTTAAAATACTAAAATACATTTAATTTCCTTATTAAACAACATGAACTGATCACCAGGAGGGCACGGTCGTACCTGTGGGAGGACAGTTCAGATCTGGTCGGCTCCTCCTCGGCCTCTTCCTCTCTCCACTGTTTGGTGAGCTCCTCTGAGTGGACGTTGATCACCTCTCTGATCACCTGCAGGGTGATCAATCAATTTGTTTCTTAATCGTTATTTAGGCAGAAACTTCAGATTTTCACCGTGACACAAAAACACCACTGTTTCAGTTTATAGAGTTTAACATGATAAGATAGTTTTTAATGCATTTCTTCTTCCTTTCTAAACTCTACATTTGTTAGAAAGCCCACGTCATGTAATAAGTTTACTGTCTGATGCATTATACTTGTTTTTTTTGCTTCGTTCTCATCACATAAACGATGTCCTCAAAGGCACCGTGTTAACAAGACGGCAACGTGCGGTTTGGTTTCACTTCACCCCCTTTTGTTTTTCTTCATTCACCCATTAACTTTGTTTATTGCTTAAAGGTGAGTGTTTTGATATTATAACTGCAAACCAGATATTAGAAGGATTATTTGGGAACTTTGCAAATACATCTCTGCCACAAAATTCTATATTACAAAAGTTTGTGGTATATGCCAACGGTAAATTGGTTGTTGATACATTAGATTTGTAATTACAGTCCAGATCTGGAGCATATACTATACATGTATAGGTCACATAAATCAACATAACTGAAGATTATTAGATGATGTGTAAATGAGCAGCGAATCATTCTCCTGTTGCTGGCTCGTACCTCAGTGTAGGACTTCTTGGTGATGTGAACGTTCTTGGCTCGGTAGGACTGACGCCGCCTCTTGTAGTCCCTCATCTCTGCCATCAGCTCCAGGTGAGTCTTTGGCTCGTTCTGCTCTTCATCTACACAAAAAACACAAAGATACTTGTTTCACATGAGGAAAACGCTGAGGGAGAAACAAACGGCTCTTTTTTATTCACCAAAATTCTCCAAACAGAAACTATTTTAACAGTAATGCTAGAACACAAACAGCTAACAACAAAGATTGGTTTAATTCAATTCCTCTACAAAAATATCTGTTATCCATGACATAGTTAGAGGTGATCTGACACAGTATTTTATCGTTCTGATGTTTGGGAGGCTCTGGGAAGTCTTACTCTTCTGGAGTTTGGACACCAAGTCGACGTAGAGATCCTCGTTGTTGGAGGAGGCAGCTTCTTTCCGCTGGCTGAGCACATGATCGTACAGAGCCAATCGGTCGGCCACGGTGAGGTCACACACGGAGTGCTTGTGGTTCTGCGGCACATCGACAGGCTGTCCGGAGTACTGACCTGATTGGGGACCAGAGAGACTTTACACACAAATCACAGGGACACATTGTTCACCCAAAAACAAGTATTATATGTCTAGATGTGTTCAACGAAACTTAGAGTCCAGCTGTTATTGTTTTTTACTCCATCAGGCCCAAAAGCACTGAAAGCATCTACCGCATTTTGAAGTAAACTTTTTGTTCACTGATCTGATGCTTCTACTCCGACCTCGTTTTGATTCTGAAACATCAGATAAAGAGACATGAATCAGAGCTGATTTTTCTGCAGCAACCATACATGTTTAGAGAGAGCTAAAAGGATGAATGAGCTATGTATTTTTCGCCAAAAGGAAAAAGTTTTATTAATTTAATAACTTAGTAAGTAATAGAGACACTAACACTGCCTCTTTCACTGGTTTTAAAAGAAAAATAATTCTTTATCTGATTTTGGGGAAAGCAAAATGGCTCTAATGGAGTCATATTACCAAATTAAACTTGACTTAATCTGAACTAGAGCAGAAACCTTACTGATTTAGCACACAAAGGAAAAAATGAAATAGTAGTTTTTCCTTTAAATGTAAAAAAAAAAAAACAATTTAGAGAATGTAATTAGAAAAATTGTGTAATTTATGTTTTACTCGGCAAATAGAAAACTCTTTTGGAACCAACCCGATGTTGTTATTTATACACTTATATTTGTACTTCTATGCTTTATTCTGGGGTATTTCCCAGATCACAGTTTAATCTGATAAAAGATGTTCAACAAGTATCCCGTTGAGTGTATCAAGTATTGATATGTTTGTAATTCAACGTAACTATGCTCAGGTTCTTTTTAGCTGCTGTAAAATCCACCTTTGTGATCAATATGGATTTAATGTAAGTGATCATGGCTTTTCACTGGAATTATTTCATCAGAAAAAGAGGAAGTCACATTTTGTACATTCATTTAAAACCCTTGAAACCTTTGGGGAAAGCAAATTAAGTTTTTTACTTTTATCAACATTTATGTCTGAATGTTTGAAGACTTTCCCCAACACGTAAAGGGAAAGGAGTGTGTTCAAGTACTTATTGTGTGTGTGTGTGTGTGTGTGTGTGTGTGTGTGTGTGTGTGTGTGTGTGTGTGTGTGTGTGTGTGTCCCAGCCCAGCCTCTTGAAAGGATATGACTTTAAAGGATACTACACGTAACACAGCTCCTCTCTAATACTCACCCCTGTAACTGCAAACAAAACACACAACACAAAGATTACACACAAGTCGGCAGAAAAATGACATTAAATTAAAAAGATGACAATCCCTAATTAAGAAAACATAGCTTCTTATGTACTGGGGGGTGATTTGAGGCATGTGTAGGATGAGAAGGAGTGATGAGTTATTAAAAAAAAAATTTCCTCCAGTGACATCTAGTGGTTTGTCATTGCGTCTGGAGTGAAAGACTAAATGTTCTAGGACTGTGAGATCTCACTACAAAGCCGTCTCGTCTCTTGGTCAGGATGTTATATATAACAGGTTTGCAGTAATCCTTTAAAATGAAGCTCACACCTTGCCAGAAGACTCCTTCCATCCTCATCAGTGGTGCAGCAGACCTGGCCTGCAGGATCACCTGGTGCTGTGTGGATTTGTCTGCATGAAGGAAATGAAACGAGATGACGACAACTGAACAAATGTACAAAGTTTGTTTAGCTTCTATAATAAATGCAAAAAGATATAAATCACTTTCATCTTATCAGGAAGAGTTTCATGCTGTAGTGAAGATCAAAAACTTTAACAAAGATAATTGTCTGCAAGGACACAGTTGAGGTGGGTGGGTGTATTTTTTAAATAAATATTGTTAATTTTTAATAAAAAAATATTAACAAGATCTTAATAAATCTAAGTAGTATTTGATACTGTTTTGCAGTTCTTTAAGACTTTTCTTATCTGTTCTTTAAACATATCTTTACAAAAAGTAATAGCAAAGACATTCAACATTGAAGAATAAAAAGTATATATATTTTTACGTTTTTTTTTATCTTCCTCTTTAGAAACATTTTAATCAACCACAATTACAATGAATATGTCTCTAAAATAAATGGTTTTGTTCTAGAACATCTTGACTTTGATTAGCTGACATTTGGAGCTTTAAAGCTCTGATATTGATCAGCAATATATTTAATAACAGTGGTTTTATATTGTATGTTGTTATTTTCAGGAACAAAAGATACTACATAATACTTTTGTTGTCTTCAAGACATTTTCTAAAAATGTCTTAAAGGAAAATAAGGACATTTTATTCAGTAAGGGTGGCAAGGTTGTTAATGGCAACCAATTTTTGGCCTTTGGCAATCACTTCTTAACATATAAAAAATAGGCACAGCAAACAGCAAAACGTGCACCCCAAAATAAATGTTATTTTAATATTTGTTGCATTAATGAGTTACAGTCAGAACTAGAACCAGCCAACACTGCAAGAGCGTTTACTCAAGTGCACATATGCATCTGTTTTAGAGACAACGGTGCAGCAAATTAAGTTGTTTAATTGATGGGTGAAGAGTTTGAATTAAATTAACATGAACGAAAAACATAAAGGAAATTTGTCAAGAAGTCTTGGGAGGTGAAGTACCGCCATCTTTGGACTGGTGACTAAAAATGGCAACCATATTTTCAGTTTTCAGCAACCCAAAAGTTACTGTTGAGCTGAACTGGAATTCATGATAATAGTCATTAATTATTACTCACCCATTTTAAAGCTTCTGACACTTCTGTTCTCATAACACACAGAAGGATCGAACATCTCCGCCTGCAAACGAGGGATGAAACTTTGTATTGCTCTCTTAATGATTGACGCATCAAACTGGCACTGGATTATTCTGTAAACGCCTGACAGTCTTTACTCGGGAACGCTGCTACGTTAGTTTTACCTCCTCCTCAGTGGAGTAGCCCATCTTTCGGAGGCTGCAGGAGGCTTTGTGTTTCTCCATGCTCCTCACCGGGACTCTGTGGTTGGAGTCGTAGGGACACTGCTCCATTGCTTCCTGACAAAACACAAAAAAAGAAACTAAATCATTTTAAATTTTAGTTTTAGATGACCCATAAGAAACACTCTCTTTCCGTGTTTGAGTCTAAAAACACAAATGTATTTTTGACCATACAAGCATCGTCTGCATGTTGTATATGTGGTAGTCAATCTGTGCAGGGAAACTTGGACGTCCAAGTTTCACATAAATCCTTTTGGTGAGGGAAAACTAAAGCCAACCATGTATGTAAAACATGCAAGAAGAAAGGTTTGGATGTATATGATATGTAAAATTATGGATTTTAGCATTGAGAAGGAACACAGCAGCACTAGAAAAAAATTATGAAAAATACAACATTTCCAATATCTGGATAATAGTTATAAGCTACAAGCAGTACTTACACTGAATTAAAATTGTATGATATGTCTACACTTATGTCAAAGAAAACTGCATAACAATGAAATGTAGATGTAGAGCCACAATACAGCACATTTAAATGGATAAATTAAGGCCAATGAAGGCTAGCAATCCACGTCATTTTATAAATATATTTGGAATAAACACAAGACATATACACAAGGATATTCCTAATTTACATGATGTAGATAGCTGTCTAACTATTGTTGACACAGTGAAAATACTCCTTTACTGGTTAAAGTCATGCATTCAAACCCTAACGACAGTAAAAGATAATAAATATTATTAACTAAAATGTACTTTA
Organism: Anoplopoma fimbria; assembly: GCF_027596085.1. Classification (NCBI taxonomy): domain Eukaryota; kingdom Metazoa; phylum Chordata; class Actinopteri; order Perciformes; family Anoplopomatidae; genus Anoplopoma; species Anoplopoma fimbria. The sequence goes on along the minus strand of NC_072468.1, from coordinate 26,681,276 downwards.
AGTATTTGAAGTAAAAGTAATGATTGTGGAGTAAAAATGTTACGTCAGTGTTTTATTGACACATATATATACACACACATATATATACACATATATATATATATACACATATATATATATATACATACATATATATACACATACATACATATATATACACAAACATATATATACATACATACATACATACATATAAACATATATATATACACACATATAAACACATATATACATATATATACACATATATATATACACACATATATATACATACATATAAACATATATATATACATATATATAAACATATATATACATACATATAAACATATATATACATATATATATATATATATATATATATATATATACATACATATATAAATATATATATACATATATATAATATATATATATACATATATATACACACATATATATACAAACATATACATATATATGTATATATGTGTATATATATATATATATGTATATATGTATATATATATATATATACATATACATATATATATTTGTATATATATATATATATATATATATATATATATACATATATATATATATATATATATATATATATATATATATATGTATATATATATATGTATATATATATATATATATATATGTGTGTATATATATAAAATATAAATACTCAGGTAAAGTATTAGTACCTTTGATTTGTACTTAGGTACAGTAGTTAGTTAGTTTAACGACTAACATTAGATGTTAACGTAAACCATTCATTTATGCCGTAAACCATTCATTTATGCCGTAAACCGTTCATTTATGACGTAAACCGTTCATTTATGCCGTAAACCGTTATCTTGTGCCGTAAACCGTTCATTTATGCCGTAAACCGTTATCTTGTGCCGTAAAGCCTGCAGCCTGCGCGCTGATAGCTAGCTAGCGTCACCTGCTTGTAGTCCTGGCGGCCCAGCGCCTCCCGCATGTCGCTGAGCTGCTGTCTGCAGCTCTCCGTGAACTCCGTCAGCTCCCGCAGCCGCTCCCGTCGCTCCCGGAGACTTTGTGTTTCTGAAGAAGCCGCCATTTTGGAGATTTTAGCGCCAAATCACGGATGTTTGCACAGAATCATCTGCGTTTTGTTTACGCGGCGCTTTGAGACGACACAGTCTGCGCGGTGTGATGACGTAGGCCACGGCATGGCGGGACTGCAGAAGTGATGCATGCTGGGAGTTGAAGTCGAATTGTTTTATATTATATTATGTTATGTTACGTTATATTATTATATATGTTATGTTATATTATATTATGTTATGTTATATTATAGTATAGTATATTATGTTATATTATATTATATTATGTTATATTATAGTATATTATGTTATGTTATAGTATATTATGTTATATATTATGTTATATTATAGTATGTTATATAGTATATATTATGTTATAGTATAGTATATTATTAAATTATGTTATGTTATTATAGTATATTATGTTATATTATAGTATATATTATATTATATATATATGTTATGTTATAGTATATTATATTATGTTATATTATAGTATATTATATATATTATAGTATTTATTAATATATTATGTTATATTATTATATATTATATTAAATTATATTATGTTATATTATAGTATATTATATTATGTTATATATTATGTTATGTTATATATATTATGTTATGTTATATATTATAGTATATATGTTATATTATAGTATAGTATATTAAATTATATTATATTATGTTATATTATATATGTTATGTTATAGTATAGTATATTATATTAAATTTATATTATAGTATATTATATTATTATATTATATTAATTATATTATATTGTATTATATTATATTATATTATATTATATTATTATATTATGCTATATTGTATTATTATTAATTATATTATATTGTATTATATTGTATTATATTAATTATATTATATTGTATTGTATTATATTATTATGTTGTATTTATTATATTAATTATATTTATTATATTATATTATTATATTATGTTATATTATATATTATATTGTATTATATTTATTATTATTGTTATGTTCTATTCTATTCCATTATTTTATATTTATATTATAATATATTGTATAACATTATATTGTTTTATCTTATTTATTTTTATATAATATAGTAAAATATATTACACTATATTATTATTTTATATTATAATATAGTATAATATATTATATTATATTTTCATATTTCATATGATACAGTTACATTTATTCGTATAGCCCAAAATCACAAATTTCCCTCAGAGGTCATAACAGCAAGTATTTTTTTATTGTTTTGTTTTCAGTTGTAACTCTTACTAAGACAGTTGGCTTCAATAAAATAATCAGATACACAGCATGTCAAAACACCTACACAACAATAGTGATATTGTAAAATGAAATACAAACAAACTTGACAAATATGTAAATAACAGTTGTTTACAGTGTATACAGTCAAAACAGGAAGCACTGAAAGTTACTCTGGGCTCATGTGGGGTAAAGCTGGGCGTCTTGCATCAGCTCAGGATCCAGCAGATCATCTGCGTATATGTCCTCTGTTCTGAGAAGAGAAAGAAAAAACACGCATGATCGTTTTGCTGTGAATCAAATTTGAACTGTGTTAAACCAAATGTTATATAGTGTATAATTAATCAAGGTTTTTATACCATTTACCATATAAAGTATTGCATTAGTGATACTATTAGCATAACACTAATAGTTCATACAGTACTTACATTACTTCGAGAGTGTCTTCAACAGAGACCTCTTCCACCACCTCCACTCCAACCACCACGTTCCTCCTCACTGCATGAAGCAAACACAAGAAGGAAGTTGATGCTGGTTCTCTCTGTAGTAATGTGTCATAAATAAATACATCTTTCAGAAGTGCAGGAAGAAGGTGGAGCCCATGAGGAACTGAGCTCCTGCAAAGGTGAACTTTTTATTTGATTGTTTTCTGTAACAACTTGGAACTTTGCCATCCGCCCTCTGCCCATAAAATGAAATGTTAGTGAGTCAAACTCGTTCAACAAGTCAAACTGGTTCCCTCAGACAAACTTTCAACTGGCATGTCCAGACTCAGGTTGCAGCCATTTCAGGTGGAATGCAGACCATGTTTTCAAAGAGTAGCCTAACCTCATGCGTAACAGATACATCTTATTAAAAGAATATTGTGAGTAGCTCCAACATGTTTGTTATAAGATAAGATAAGATAATCCTTTATTAGTCCTGCAGCGGGGACATTTGCAGGATTACAGCAGCAGAGAGTAAAGTGCACACAAGAGACATAGTAAAATAAATGTATGTCTTCTGGAGAAGACTTGTTTCCTTTTAACCTTGTTGCACCTTGTCTCTTGCAGGAACGGAATGAAACACTTCTAGGACGAGTACACTGACTAATTAAATTATTATTATTTTTATTTTTTTTGAAAGAAATAATTTTATTTAAACCAGAAGAAAAAACCTCAGATGGACTCTCACCTCCGTAGACGTACGGAGATCCAGGCCAGCAGGGACCCAATCCTCCTGCTTCCCTCTGCCCACAAACACAGACACACCCGTGGGTCTCCAGCCCCGGACCCTCCTGGTAACGACCACCAGTGAAATGCCCACGACCAGCATCCATCACTGTGTCTGGCTGCTGTGATGGAGGAGCACCAGGACCTCGATGAGCCGGACCAGAGCTGCTGGGGATCCCTGAGATGATGGGAGGTTGGGAGGAGGACCACTGAGGATCAGCAGCCTGACTGATGGCGCCATGGCAACCTGCAAAAATACAGGGGAGGAGAAGTTATCTGATAAACAAACACAATTTCTTTCAATCTGATTTATAGATTTGACCTATATAAGATGTATTTTAAACAGAGAAGATCTTTTTGTGAGAATGTTTAGAACAGTTTTAACAACTTCATCAACAGACAATTTGATGAATATCTTACATTATTCTGGAAGAATTGAAATACTTGTGACATGCATACTAGTTTGTACATTTTTGTCAATATTTTCGGTTCTATTGTTGAATGAGTTACTTAGGCTATTGTGTTAGGCGAGCAGAAAGTTCAAGGGGAAAAACTATCAGGACTAACTACCATATATATTGCCAAATGATCAAATGGAGACTTACCATTGGACAGAAAATAACAAAGAAAATCAGAAATGATTTATTACATTTTTAGTTTATGTATAAATGAACATATCATTTTGTTATAGATTGATACTGACTTTACCAAAAAGAAAATAATGAAGATGAATGTGTAGTGATGGGTTCGTTTTTTCTAGGGATCGAACTGTTAAATGTAAAAAATTGCCAACTGATTATTATTATTTATTCATTTTTATTCACTGAATTGCATATACTTATATCCAAATTTACATGGAAAAAGCCTAACTTCTTCACAAATGGTACATTGACTCAATTGTCTTGGCTGATAGTTATACTCTTATGATTTTTGTTTGATCATTTAATCATTTTTCAATAAGTATTTTTTCTCTATAAACTATAAAAAAAATTAAGCATCCCTGAAAAAAAGCAACAGAAAATGAAAACAGAGTTATCACTGCCAGTCAACCTGGTGGATCGACATGCTTATATTTTTTATATCTAGTTCTTATATATAGAATTAAAACAATTATTTCCATAAAGATATATTTTATTTAGTATCTAAAGACACAATAAACACACATGGCTGGTTGATGCAGGGATTTGGCTTCGAGAGGTCACATGACTGAATCATATGTCTGATCCGTCTGTTTCCTGGACCTGCTGCTGAGACCTGCTGGGTTTGGACCAGGAATGAAACCACACAGTCAGCTGCATGTACTGGCACACACACACACACACACACACACACACACACACACACACACACACACACACACACACACACACACACACACACACACACACACACACACACACACACACACACAACAAGCATGCACACTTAGCGGGGAGTGTGAGTTTTTTTTTTCATGTACAAACAAAAACATGCACCTGGAGAGGGAAAAATTGATGACAGTAACAGTATCAGCGAGCTCATTTTTGTAATAAAAAAATTGTCTTGAAACACAACAAAACACAGACATTCATACACAAACACACTGTGTGTGAACACACTACTATATTGTTTTGTTTTGTTTGTCATGTGTTGTGTAACAAATGGGCTACAACTGAATTTCGTTGTGTATCCCTGTGTTGCATAATAATAATCTATTTTATCTCATCTTATGAACACAACATACCGCATATTACAAAAGTGGCATGACAGTTTGTCATTTTAATAATTTATTTTGCTTATTGTTTTCCAGTTGTATAATAATGCCTTTTTCTGATTAAACTACTGCAACAACCTAATTTCCACAAGTAAATCAATACGCTTTCATTTTATTTTATATTAGCTTAACTTAACTCAACATAACTTATCTATGTTTTTCTGAAAAGGTCATATCTGGACACGTAATAGTTTAAGTCTTAAAAACATTGGACCTCAGATTCTGTAATGAAAGTAATCTGTTTGTTTTTGCTCTTATCATATCTTATCTTATCTTATCTTATCTTATCTTATCTTATCTTATCTTATCTTATCTTATCATAACTTGTGTTTAACTACACTTAATTTAACTTTGCTTTACTTTTTCTTTCTTTATTTTATCTATGTTTTTCTGAAAAGTTCATATCTGGACACGTTATAGTTTGAGTCTTAAAAACATTGGACCTCAGATTTTGGAATAAAAGTAGTAGTTTGTTTTTGATCTTATCTATTTTTTATCTTTTCTTTTCTTTTCGTTTCGTATCGTTTCATATCTTATCTTATCTTATCTTATCTTACCTGTAGAGTAGCAGCAAGAAGCAGGATGCTCTCCAGCCTCCTCCTCTTCCTCTTCTTCCTCTCTCAGCATGACAAGACTCCCTGGATGTTGATGAAGGAGACACAGAGGAGGTCTGGGCGACCAAACCCAACAGTCCGGGTTCAGTTTGTCCATCACAGCCGAAAACAAGTGTTTGTGGTCAGAGAGGAGAACTCTACACTGAGGTCTTCCTCTCCTCCTCTTCCTCTCGGTTCTGCCTCTGAAACCAAACACAGATGGGTTTTCTCCGGACGCAGCAGGAGAGACGGTATGAGTCACTTTAGAGAACAAGCTGATTGGGCATCTCTCCTCCGTTGATGATGTAATGCCTTTAATTATAGGATCACGTTTATTTTACATTCATTCAGAGCAAGCTGGAGTGTTTTAGATTCATAAATGTGCTCACTTCTACTGCCATAGACTTCCATTTATTGACTTAAGTGTAGAAAAATCAAATTTAAGGTAATCCATCATCATCATCTTTTATTTGAATGAAGGACGTGTGAGTTTGTATATCATTGTTTAAAGTTTGCAACATGAAATATAATATGTAATAATTGCAAAATCCTGATGAGTCAAAAAAAGCTCTCGGTTCTTTACTTTCACACCAACGTTCACATGGAAAGTGGAGATTTGAAGCTGCTTTATATTGGTATTGTAGTTGTAAGTATGTGGTGCTAACCTGTGGGAAAACTGTGCACATATTATTGCACACATTTGAACAGCTGTTCCATTTCTGAAGCAGCACAATCTCCAGGAGTTGATTCTCAAACTTTGAATAGAGACAAATGTAAGGAGGGAGAATCACAATGGAACAGTAAAAACACAGCACCACAAACTACAAATCAACACATCTTTAAAACAGTTTTAACAAAACATTACAACCCCCATGTAGAAAGGATTTATTGCAGGACGGTAATAAAGTGTAAACTGAGCAGCAGTGGAAAGTCAAAGATGTCCATTTACTGAAGAACTGTACTTATGTACCAATTTAAGGAACTTGTACTTTCCTTTTCACGCTACATTCTACTTTTACTTCCCTACATTTCAGAGGGAAACATTCTAGTTTTTACTCCGCTACATTTGTCTGAGAGCTTTAGTTACTTAAGAGTTTTGCAGACAAGACATATGAATAGCTTATAAAATATGATGTTTTGTTATAAATTAAACTACAACTGCAGCTGAAATGAGAAATCGTTTAATTGATACACAATCGATCACAATTTTTCATTTCAAAACATTTGACGGTTCCAAAATGTTTATAGTGTTTATGTATTAGTAAGAATTTAAATAATGCCAATGTATTAGTCATACTGTAATAACGGTAATGTATTAGTAATAATGTTGAGGTTTGGACTAAACAAACATTGTGAAAATGTCACTTTGGGCACTATTTTAACTATTTTAACTATTTTAACTATTTTCTTACAAGCTAAATAATCACTTGATTAATGGAGAAAATAAACTATAATGAAACTAATCACCAGGTAATAGTTCAATATGAGCTAAAACTGGAATATCCTTCTTTATAAAAGTCATAATAATCACATATATAATAGTATAACATTCACAGGGATCATTTTCCACTTTTAATACTTTTCCTGATTACTCTTAACCGTAGTAACATTTCAGATACTTGTAACAGAGTGTTCTCACAGTGTGTTGTCAGGACTTTGAACACTTCCTCAAACACTACATCTGCAGAGTCAGGTCAGGCTTCATTAGGCCTGCAATGCTTTGGAGTCAGCTTTGATCCTATTGGTCTATCACAGGTCACATGGTCGCTCACTGCCAATCACAATAATCACTTGATTAATGGAGAAAAAAATCTGCAGATTAAACTATAATGAAACTAATCACCAGGTAATAGTTCAATATGAGCTAAAACTGGAATATCCTTCTTTATAAAAGTCATAATAATCATATATATAATAGTATAACATTCACAGGGATCATTTTCCACTTTTAATACTTTTCCTGATTACTCTTAACCGCAGTAACATTTCAGATACTTGTAACAGTGTTCTCACAGTGTGTTGTCAGGACTTCTGCTTTGGTAAAGGATCTGAACACTTCCTCAAACACATGCATTCGTATTAGTTGTTGCACTTACTGTATTCGTATTAGTTTACTGCACTTATCCTATTCGTAGTAGTTTGTAGCACTTATTATATTCGTATTAGTCTGTTGCAATTATTGTTTTCGTAGTAATTTGCCTCTGCACTATACTTTTGCTCTGGTTTATGCTTTAAGATGCTTGTTTAAGAAAGGAGATGCACTTATGACTTCTGGTGACTAGTAGTTCTCTTGAATACCTATGTTGAATACACTTCCTGTAAGTCGCTTTGGATAAAAGCGTCTGCTAAATGACTGTAATGTAATGTAATGTAATGTAATGTAATGTAATGTAATGTAATGTAATGTAATGTAATGTAATGTAATGTAATGTAAAAACACTACATCTGCAGAGTCAGGTCAGGCTTCATTAGGCCTGCAATGCTTTGGAGTCAGCTTTGATCCTATTGGTCTATCACAGGTCACATGGTGGCAGTGATGAAAGGGGCCATTCGAGAAGCATCCAGAAAGTGTTACATTGTGTCACTTTTGTTTGGATGTGTTTCTTCCTGCAGGCTGATCGGTTCTTTCCGGATTGCATGCACATCTCTTTGCTCCAGGCTCATTTCAGCTCTATTAATCTCACATTTCTGCAGGTATTTGTGACGTTTGCAGCTTGTTTTCTGCAGACACTCCCTCTGCAGGAGGAGGAGGAGCTGCTGGGACATTCCTCTCCATTTCCTTGCATATTGCATTGTAGTTGCATTGTTTAAATCATGGCTTATCACGGATACGGAGCGGCCCCCGGTGGAGTCCCGGTAAGAACCCTTAACATGTGATTTAATCCCGGGTTAGAGCTGAACAGATAAGATAATCCAGTG
>NC_072468.1:26634976-26667476 GCF_027596085.1 Anoplopoma fimbria | reverse complement strand
TTTTACAGCCTTCAGCATGGAGACCTGCAGACTGATGGTCACCATGCTGGATGTATCCTTCACCCATCGGCCAACAGGCCTTTAGTTTTTATCACAGAGGACTTTCAAGTCTTCTTCAATACAGCATGATGTTCATTTAGTAAATGATGCTCCATTTAGAGTCAAACAGACCATAAAGCAGGGGATGCTTTAGGGCGGGGCTACACACTGATTGACAGGTCGACACCAGAGAGGATACAGCATCTCTACGTCACTCCTCCTCAGTCCAAATATGGTCACTTCCTGTTCATCCGTTGCGAAAAAAACAACATGCCGAAGGTCGTAATTCAAAGAAGTTCACGAACCAATGGTTGAAGTCACGATGACTACATCCACTTCTTATATAAAGTCTATTTTATTAAGAGGTTCACGCTTGAATTGTGACAAAATGAAGTACTGTCAAAGATACATATATGCATATTAAATTTGCATTTAACGGACACTGTTTTACCACAAAGCAGCCTAGTTTATTATTTGTGCGTGTTTCATAACATTTTCTGCCTGTACAAATTTGTAAAATACATTTAATTTCTTTAATACTACCTGTTAAAGTACACAATACATTTAGTGTAAAGTAAACATCTTCTTATCCCATAGTTACCCGTCTTGGTGGGCTTTTTTAGTGAGTATAGAGTTATTTGCTTTGATGATGAGCTCGTGTTCGAGTGGTAACAATACGACTGGAGAAGTTTGTGATGTTTCCTTGACCGACCGTTTTGTCTCAGAGGGATTTTTCCAACAGCATGGGCTTCACCGAGTTCAAGGAACTGTGGCAGGCCCTGAACGGCTGGAAGACCACCTTCATGTCCTACGACCGGGACCGCAGTGGGACTGTGGAGGCCCAGGAGATGCAGCAGGCCCTCACCGCCATGGGTACATGCAAACCTTAATTTGTCCCAGATCTCTCAAATCTAACAAGGAAACCAGTTTTATGGGAGCAGACTCCTCGGTTAACGGCAGGTGAATAGGGAAAAAAATGAACTAATTACAAGCTTTCTGAAAGTGTATGTTGAAATATGCAAATTAGGCATTATCTTATCAAATATGTGCTAATTTGCATACATTTCCAGAACATATATCTAAACATTGCATAAAGCCAGGTTCAAAATTCTTGTCTAAGTTTTTTGACACTTAAGAGTCGAGGGTTTTTAAATAGGGAACTTTAGATATCTCTTTGTATCACTCCATAAATCATACAATACTGTCAACAGCCATACAAAAATCTATTTTCTCCATGTTTTAAGTAATATATTGTTGTTTAAATCAGGATATGAGTGATATATAAATAAACTCCTTTGTAAAAACCTTCAGAATATAGAGAGGAATGAAACTGTAAAGTTTGGTGTATGTAAGAGCTACTGAAGGGGAGATTTATGGATCAGAGTCTAAGAAAAAACTCATTTTAAAGATATGTTTTGTAAAATTACATACATACACCCGGCAAAAAATGAAACTTCCCTTCCCTTACATTGAGACGATAATTCTTTGTATCACAAGTTTTCTGTAATGTTATGTTTTAACATGCAAATGAGGCATTATCGAGTGGTAACTTTTGGTGATTTTAGGAGAAATCTACAGAAGTAGTAAAATAAATGTTTTCTTTCCACTAGTCTGAAAGAAGACGTGTTAAAATCTTCACATTGACCAGTGCATGTGTCTTTCTTTAATCCGTATATAAAGGCAGACACATGAACTGCATAGCTGCCAAGGTTTGCAGACTAAATCTAAATATGAGGTACCTGCTCTCAGTGTTCAACGTTAACGTCTTTTATTTGATGTGTTCCTCTGCAGGTTTTAATCTGAGCCCTCAGGCCTTCACCATCGTCATGAAGCGACACAGCTTAGCTGGCAGAGTCGTGTTCGATGACTTCGTGGGCTGTTGCACAAAACTCCGTGCTCTGACTGGTGAGTGGGCCGGAAAAAAACAAACTAGCATTAAATCTGAAACCGTTAGCATTTAAAGAAAACGCCAAAGTTTGTATAATGAACATGAAAGTATTCAAAAAAAGTTCATCTAGTCGACTGTTTTTAATCTGTTTTTCAGACCAGTTCAGAAGAAGAGACGTGCAACACTCTGGCTCGGCCACATTTCACTATGATGATGTAAGTTTTCACAACTTTTCCAAAGCTTTCGATGTCTCTCCTGCTATCATCCATCGTAACTGCACAGGAGAACTGTCTGCTTGGACTAAACAGCTGAATATATGACTATATAAAACTATATGAAACAAACTCAGTTCAGGATAACAAACTATAGCTGTTCATGTTGTTATAAAGTGTCCAAAATCCACACTGTAGACCATATATGCAAAGCTGACTGTGACCTAATATGACAAGTAAATAGTGTACTATTAAAGATACAAAGTCACTTCAACTTATAAACACTGCTTCCAATTTCAAAACTTCTAAATAATTTCTTCCAGAGTATTTTTGAGACTTTACAGAGATGTGTCAAGCATCTCGGATTTGTTTCATTCGGCATTTGTAGCTATGGCAACAACAAATGATGCCTTAATTTGTACATCCCACAAAATCCTTTCCTATGTAATACACGTAATCATGAACTAGGAAGTAAAAAGATAGCAAAAGCACGCACAGGGCTGATGGGAGTGGAGGTGGATTAAACCAGAAGACCGCTGTTTGTTCCTCATGTGAGACTAGAAGTGAACGTTGATTTATTTGTCATTTGTATTTGGAGTTGCATTTGTGTCCACCTGTTTAACTCCAATATTCACCCTCCTCTGAAGAAGTATTTTTGGATGCTACAAACTTCTGTGGGAAAATTCCTCCAGCAGCTGAAAGCAGTTTTCAGTAAACAAACAAAAGTCACTTCCTGCCTTAAATGGCAAACAGATGCAGTTAGTGACTAGCTTGTGCAAAAGAAAAGGAACATTTAGCCAACAAGAGCTAAAATGAGAGTGACTATTAGACTTATATTCAACAGGTGGACACAAACATGACTCTTAATTGATAATCTTGCAGATAATTGACATATATATATACTGTATGAAGGAGAGATGAACAATAACACTGTTTTTATGTGTCTCTAGTTTATCCAGGTCACCATGAGCATATGAAGAGGAAACGACAAATCAGAGGGGACACACATGCCATTTAAAATCATTTAATATTCACAGCATGTACTTTCATTTCGTGTTTTTTTTTATTGCATAATCATTGTTATAAAAACACGATTAACGTTTCACTCTCACATTCCATTTTACAAGGATCTTTTAAACAAAGTAATGTGTAACAAACTAAGGAGACTATGCTAACCTTTGTACCAAAGAAAAACCACTGTCAGCCCATAGAGCTGCAAGTATGAAATAATAAACATATCCACCACGAAATGGCTCCTTTTTTGCTCCCTTTGAGAATAGTTGAGTTGGTGTTTTTGTTTGTTTGTAGTTTTGAGCTCTGCTGCAGAATGAATAAAGCATGGCAACAAATATCTACCTTGTCTTTTAAACTTGAATGCAACCTCTAAAGAAGTTCATGTCAAAATAACTGCTGTCCTAAATGAAGTAACAACTAATGTCGGTTGTCATGGCAATGTTAATTCTGCCTTTTTTGCTATTAACAAGTGGATCTAACTTGATGAAAAATATATTCAGCGGATGTATTTCATCCTTTGATAATTGGCCAAGCCATAAGGTAAGATTAGATACACTTTTATTGATTTGTTGCAGCAGCACAAACACAGCAATGCAGATCTATAGAAAAAGATACATTAATGATAAGAGGTATATTTTAAAAAAATATAATCAGAATAGAAGAAAATGGATAAATATAAAGCCAATGTGGAGACAAAAAATGTCGATGAAGCAGAGTTTGTAGGTTTATGGGACGATATATGATGAACATTTTACTGTGTTTTTGTCTGTATTAATATAGAGATGTTATATATTATTTGATATTCCTTTATATATACTACAATATTAATATATATATACACACACATACCATATATATATATAATATATATATTATTAGATATTCTTTTTCTCTCTATATATATAATATATATTAATATATATATATATATATATATACATTCTTTTCTCTCTCATACATATACATACTATATGAATAAAAATATATAATTATATATAACATCTCTATATTAATAAAGAGTTAATAAATATATATATATATACAAAATAAAATAAGGAATATGGTCAGTAACATATTAACAACATAGTATAATAAGTAAATTATGATTTGAAGTATGGTTTAAAGTGCAAGGTATTAATATAATATTACATATAATAATAATTAATTAATTAATAATTACATATATAAAATCCAAACTTCTCTCATAGTTAATTCATATTAATCGTGTATTTCTTACTTTACACCTAACTGGAAATAATTTATATTTAGCTCCATAAGAAGAAGACGGTTATATGTTCAAACTTACTTACATAACATATTTTGTTTATGCTTTTCATATCTCGTCAGTGCAGAATCAGATAAAAACAAGCTGCACCCTTATCTTACTTTCACTTTCGCTTTCCACCTCCTGCAGAATGCAGAGAACACAAGAGCTGCGCACATAAAGAACAAAGAGAAGGTAATGTAACAACATTTAAATGTTCCACTCTTTGATGTTTCTGACTTAATGTGTATTTAAAGACACTTTCTCTGCACTGGGTCGGTTATTATGTTTTACTAACCAGCAGATATCATATAACCCGTCGACCCAGACAGCTTTCTGCATTCTGTAATGGCGGACTTCTTCTTTTTTGTGTGTATTATGGACAAAATCTAATTTATTTAACACAGGTCGCTTGAAAGTTCCTGTTAAATGTACTGATGGCGTTCTGGCAGAAGTAAACTTGGAGGTTAATCTTTATTTTATGATCACTTTTGGTTGTGTAACTAATGAGGCCTCTGAGAGGTTGAGCAACTTGTTTTAAAACAGAACAGTTGGAAGACAAATCTCACTTAACACAGACATCCAGGTATAAGTTCCATATGATGAAATGCCACCACTGTACTCACTGGGGTACAATTTCGAGGTACTTGTATTTTTTAACTTCCACTTTATTTAACCCCACCCTACTGCGGTCAACCCATGCTTGATTTAGTCTTCAACACGTTTGCATTAGTCATTGTCTGACATTATTGACAACTCTTTTTATTGCACCTTAACCCTCGTCTGTTCTAACTGCTCTTACATTAACAAAAAAAACATTAATCATCACCAAATTGTATTTAACACCTTTTTAAGCTGTAGACAATGTCTCAGACTAGTGGTTTATATGTTTTGTGGGTACAGCAGTGTATAACTTTGTCATTGAAGTATACCATTTCTTTCCAGAAGATGGCAGCAATGTCACTGTGAGTTTACTGAAGTAAATACAGGAAGAAGGAGTTTCAGTTCTGTTATGCTTTATTTATGGCAATGAACACATGATTTATCACTTCTGCAATATCATGGGGATGTTTTGTTGTTCATGGAGACTCAGTCGGTAATTCCTCTTCTGAAGGTCTTCGTCACCAGGTTTTTATATTTTTTAATAGAGATTGTTTTAATTGTAATTTTTTTAACATTATTTAACCGGGAGACAACCGAGGTCTGTAAAACTTAAGAGAACCAGTGTGTACTTTTACATTCAATTTTGTGGTGCTTTCTACTTTACTTTAAGGGTAATGCTACAAATACAAATGACTAAATGTAATCCACTACATGTTATCTATAGTTGCAATAGACTGTTTGTCACGGGTGTATTTAGGACCCAATAGCAGTGTGACAGACACGAGGACTAGTTGGTATGAGTTTTAATTCAGGATAGAATAAACAGAAGGAAACCGGGCATGAGCAGATTCAGCAGTGAGCAGTCTCTGGAGGTCGGGCAAGGGGCCGACCAGGCGGACGGATCCGCTCTGGAGACTGGGGCTCACCGCTAAACACGGGCAGGGGGACGCTGCGGCCCAGCGGGAACAGGAAGCGAGGAACAGGAAGCGAGGAACAGGAAGTGAGGAACAGGAAGTGAGGAATGCTTTCTGGAGGTCGGCCAGGGGGATGACCAGGCGGACGGGGCTTCTCTGGAGGTGACCAGGCGGACGGATCCGCTCTCGAGACTGGAGCTCTCGGACCTGGGGCTTTAGCGACACGGTCTCTCGGACCTGGACCTCTGGCGACACGGCCTCTCGAGCAGGGGGACGCTGCGGGAACGGGATTCAGGGAAAGCTGCAGCCCAGCGGCTCGGACCTCCGGCGCAGGAGCTGGCAGGCTGTGCAGTTTGGGGTACCGATTCCTCCTTCTGCCCTGCCTCCTTCCTGGTCTGGCTGTCTGGACACTCTTAGGCCAGAGATGCATAATAACTACAAAGAGCCACAAGAAAACAACAAAAAGAGGCTAAACAACTATAAAGTCTGTGTGTCTTGCTAATATGTAGAGAGGTGGTTGTCATTAGCTGCCTTATTCTGTTAAAACACTAAAATGTTCGGTTTACAAACCTATAAAACAGTTAAAAGCAGCAAATCCGCACTTTGGACAGGTTGGAATGTTTTAGTTGCCAATTAATTTAACCAATACACCTTCACATTTAATCCACTAAATATGTTCTAAATAACCCAATTTAAGTTTTAATGCAGTATTTGTCATTTTTACTCTCTACTTATTTAGATTTTTTATCTAATATTACAAATCTTTGTGAGATTTCTCAAGTACATTTTATGTACATGATTGATTACAACTGTAATTCAGTCCAGCTAACGCGGCATGTTGGGTGTTTTTGTGTAAAGGAGCACTTTCCACCATGAGTGAGTCGACTGACAACGGGGAGGGAGTCCAGCCCTCCAGCACCACGCTGAATGAAAAATGGATCGAAACAAAGAGGTACGATGAAGATATCTGAGCTGTTCGTATCAGAGCTCTGAAAACAGTCCACTGTCATGAGTCACTTAACGTTTTTGGGATGCATTTAGCTTTTTGGAAACAAACCTGATAGTGTTTTGATTACGTTCCAATATCTGAATGACATTTTTAAAATTTGGATTACTATGGGAGGTAAATCGTAACACAACATTGTTCTTCACAGTTATTGAGAAACTAATACTTCCACCTGTCTTTTGTGAACTCTCTATTTCTTCAGGACTACGCAGACAAAAGCAGATACTCCTTCACAAACCCGTTTGCCAATGAAGATTGTGAAGCCGATGGTTTTCCCTGTGGATTTCAAACAGCAAGATTCAGTTTCAGAGTAAGTCAACAGAACTTTTTGAACCCAAATTTGGGCTTAATATGTTCTGTGACTGTAGCATGGTGGAATTAGCAACCTGAATTTTAACAATTTATTGCCTCATCCACACACTCTTGTCACAGAGTATGAAGCATATAACTTTTACCAGTGTAGCATTGAAGCATGGTGGAATTTGTAAGCTATCAAGCTAGCTAGCCAGCCCCTAAATGAGTTAAATTATCAAATTTATGTTAAACACATTAACACACTCCTGTCACAGAGTAGACAAGCACATCTTTATCACCAGATAAGTGACAACTTTGTTTGGCTCTGTTAACCAGTGTAGCATAAAAGCAAGGTGTAATCACCAGATGACCCATAACTCTGATTCACCATATAGGAGTGGGAAACACTGCCTGCTGAGTGCAAAACCTTGTAAATTTGCTGTTGATTACTTCCAAAGCTCCAGAGCCCAAAAATCACAATCATTTAACTTCATATTCTTCAACTTGTCTTTTTTCCATTTCTTCAGGAATGAGCAGAAAAGAGCAGATTCTCCTTCACCATCATGTGTGTCCATGAAGAGTGACATGTCCATGGATTTCCCTGTGGCTTTCACAGGGCAATATATATTTTCTGAGTAAGTCAACAGAACTTTTTAAGCACAAATTATGGGATATAACTACATTTAGCCATTAGTTCTCCATTTGCCATAGAACCTCTCAATCGGTCATAGAGGGCGTGGTTCTCTCAGATGGAAACACATTTTTAAAATACTGTAAACATACCTGTGCGGCCCGCCAAAGTAAAGTCTATGTGTGGGAAACACTGCATGCTGATGCAAAGCTTTGTATATTTGCTGTTGATTACTTCCAAAGCTCCAGAGCCCAAAGAACAAAGTCATTTAGCTTCATATTCTTCCACCTGTCTTTTGTCCATTTCTTCAGGACTGATCAGAAAAAAGCAGTTTCCTCTTCACCATCCTGTGTGTCCATGAAGAGTGACATGTCCATGGATTTCCCTGTGGCTTTCAAACAGCAAGATTCAAAGTCAGAGTAAGTCAACAAAACTTTTTAAGCACAAATTATGGGATATAACTACATTTAGCCATTAGCTCTCCATTTGCCATAGAATCGCTCAATCGGTCATGGATGGCGTGGTTCTCTCAGATGGATACATATTTTTTAAATACTGTAAACCAGAGGTAGCCAACATGGTGCCAGCAGGGACCACGTGAGTCGCCCGCAAGGCATGTTCTAACAATAGCACTAGTCACCATGGAACTCTGTCTAAAAATTATATTGAATTGTGTTGCTGTTCATTTTGAATCAAAAACGCTTGCATTAATGTAGATTTGAAAATTACAATATTTAATATAATTCTTAAAACCAAAAATGTTTTATGTGTACATGAACTCTGACCTTGTCTGAAGTCAAAGTTCAATATTGTGCGCAAGACAAACCACCGTCTCACTCTTTGCTGAGACAAGGAAGCGGGCGCAGTTACGATGGGGAGCTAGATGTGGTTTGAGGTGTGATTTTGAACAAAATGCTACAAATGTGCTCATTCATACAAAACTGTCAAGAAAGATGAGATAACTCTGACTTTCTATGTGTGGGAAACACTGCATATTGAGTGCAAAGCTTTGTATATTTGCTGCCGATACTTCCAAAGCTCCAGAGCCCAAAGAACAAAGTCATTTAGCTTCATATTCTTCCACCTGTCTTTTGTCCATTTCTTCAGGACTGATCAGAAAAAAGCAGATTCCTCTTCACCATCCTGTTTGTCCATGAAGAGTGACATGTCCATGGATTTCCCTGTGGCTTTCAAACAGCAAAATTCAAAGTCAGAGTAAGTCAACAAAACTTTTTATGCACAACTTAAGGGATATTACTACATTTTATCCATAAGCTCTCCATCCACCATCCTGCCGCTCAATCGGTCATAGAGGGCGTGGTTCTCTCAGATGGATACACATTTTTTAAATACTGTAAACATACATGGGTGGCCTGCCAAAGTAAGTCTATGTGTGGGAAACACTGCATGCTGAGTGCAAAGCTTTGTATATTTGCTGTTGATTACTTCCAAAGCTCCAGAGCCCAAAGAACAAAGTCATTTAGCTTCATATTCTTCCACCTGTCTTTTGTCCATTTCTTCAGGACTGAGCAGAAAAAAGCAGATTCTCCTTCACCATCCTGTGTGTCCATGAAGAGTGACATGTCCATGGATTTCCCTGTGGCTTTCAAACAGCAAGATTCAATTTCTGAGTAAGTCTACAAAACTTTTTGAGCCCAAAGTCTCCAAGAATGTCTTAAAATATTATATAACACTACTCTAACATCACGGCATTGTTTATTTAAATCTTTCTGCTTTTAAACAATCGCAGCTCTACCTCGTCCATCTGATTTGCACTGCACTGATTTGTTTAATTTCCTTAAATGTGATGCACCTGGTAACTTTGTCTCTTAATTTAAAAGTTTATTTTTTTTCTTCTAATTCATCTTCCTCCTCAAAGGTTCGAGCTCAATGTCAGACACTAAAGAGAGGCAAAGTAATACATTTTGAAGTTGTCAACAGCGAGAGACTTTTATGTTCTATTTCTGTTGATCCTGTTTGAATTGTGGCCTGAATTGCCCATATCATATCAATTTTAAAGATAATTTAAAGGCATGAAAGCCTGATTTTGTCTTAGATTTGTCATAGAATTACTTATTTTTGAGCACAAAGGTAACGTAATCTGAGCTGTGTTTTCTTTTATGTATTTTCACAGTCCTATATGTCAGTTCTATGACAAAATGCAACTTTCTTGACTTGAAAGTTATCTTTTTATTTTGACAAACATCATATGTGTAATTCATGGCACAAATCAAAAGGGATCAAAAAATTATTTGTCACTAGCCATTGATTATCGTACATATTTTTTCCGAAACAAGGTCCCATGGTGGTCAACCGGATGGGACGGGACTTCACCTCTCTATAAGACCAGATTCTCCGCTACACCGCTTTTCATTATTCTGAATCCATATTTTTTCCCTTCTTTCTTACTTCCCATCGGACACCAGCTCTGAACTAACCGCTCAGTTTTAAAATAATATCAATCCTAACATTTAACTCTTTGAAATAAATCAAATGTGCATGTTTATTCATTTTAGATTGAAGAAGAGTCACCATAATGTGCAGTGCAACATTTCTTAAAAAGTCGTCACAAAAAAATGTTTTTTTGTTTCTGGAAATGCAGTTTCCTTCCAATGTCTCCACAATATCCAGCCAATGGTTTAAATTTAGGATGAGTTTAACCCAAACCAATCAGTAACTTTTGATAAATTCTTTATCTTTATGTGCTCAAAGAGTCATTGTCAGTTTCATTCAATGTTGTTTTTGCCCATCCATCCAAAAATGCACTTTATGGTTTTCTCTATAAATCAGCATTGAGTAATTATCTTGTAAAAATGTTGTTTTATGTTTATTGTAGTTATTATCTACCCAAGATCTACCTCACGTCAGTGTTTTGAGAGAACAGATTCTCCATAACAAGCTGCGTGTTCAAGTCATTGACGTATATTTCTGCTTTTATTGTTCAGGGTTCAGTTACACCTGAGAACAGTTCAGTCGTCATCACTAACGGATCATGTTTTTCTCCACAGAGTTCACCAGGAGATGTCAGAGGTTGTCGCTGGTTGTCAAACAGAGCTGGACTCCATATTTAAGGTGTGTACTGTAAAAACCTGCCTTTAACTAGTATCTAGCAAGACTGGATCCATGCAGAGATGTTCACTTTTATAGCTCTGACACATTGTGTCTCAACACAAACACTTTGGCACGGACAATATTTTGTATTGCGAAGTATCCATTACCTGGCAAAATGGCTAAGGTAATTGCGGCAAGTTAGCAAGCAGGGCTCCAGACTAACTTTTCCACTGGTACTACTCCAGACCTCTGAATCAGCCCACTCCACTGATTTAAATCGACTTACATGGCAGCGTTACATGAAACAGTAACAAGTCATCTAGCAGTCACAAAATGATCAATCTGGAGCCCTGGCACGATAACATAACAAGAGTCAGGTTAGAGACGTGAAGTACAAAGAGATTGAGGATTTGTTTTGACTGAAGATGGAAACATCATTTTTTTTTTTTTTAAATGTAAAGTATTAAAGACTTCTAGTCATCGACAAGTTGAAAGTAAAGTGAATTTTCTTTTTATTACAGTTCCTTGAGGAGAACATGTTTGCCTTCATGAAGCAAGAGCTTAAGAAGTACCAGAGGGTCCTGAGTCCAGATAACCCAGAATGCTTAGAGAGCCAAGGTGAGGACGAGGAGTTGTTTGATGGTGAAGAGGAAGAGCACAGAGAGGCATTTCTGAAGATCGCCCAGCACTTCCTGAGGTTAATGAAGAAGGAGAAGCTGGCTGACTCTCTGCAGAACAGTAAGAGGCTTTTAATTAATGTTAATTATTGTAGATTTACACTAAAGTGTAATGTAAATATGCCGTTTGAATCCCTATAAGAGTTTCCATCTTTCTGTAAATATGTTTGATGACTCAATGACCGTTTGCATCTAGTCCTTTGAGCTGTCACAGCTGCGTTACCATGGAGCCCACACTGTCACTAACTGCACTCCCTGAAGACATATCACATTTATAGGAAAATTAAAAAGCAATTTCAGAACGAAGCAGACAGAAGTTAATACAGTATGTATTTGAAGGATATATCCAGGATCTCAAACTGATTCAGCAGTGAAATCAGGTTAAACACATACAAATAGAAGCTAAAGCCGTCAGATCACAGTGTTAAAGTTAACCAAGTTAACCAAAGACAAGAGTTGACTTTAAGACAAAAGACAATGAAATTAGGAACAACACTGTTCCTGGAAAGCGGGGTAGGTCTTCATTCACTCTTACAATTGTTCAGTAGATAGTTTAGCATAAACGTGTTAAAGTTTTTAGGTAAAAACGTAATGTTTTAGAAACGTATATCTCCTTGAGACCCAGGCGGCAACCTCTGGTTCTGAAAAGTGAAGCCAATGCCTCATGTGTTAAAGCTGCATTCTCTTTAGTGTCCATCAGGGGGCGACTCCTCTGGTTGTATAGAAGTCTATGAGAAAATGACTCTACTTCTCTCTTGATTTATTCCCTCAGTAAACATTGTAAACATGAGTTTATGGTCTCAATCTTTAGTTTCAAGTCTTCAATACAGCATGATGTTGATTAAGTAACATTTTTGGTCCATTTAGAGTCAAATAGACCATAAATCAGGGTATGCTTTAGGGCGGGCTTACTGTGATTGACAGGTTGCTTGGCGTCACTTTGAGTCCAAATATGGTCACTTTAGTTCACTGGTTGCAAAAAAACAAGGTGGTGAAGCCCAAAATCCAAGATGGCAATTGCCAAAATGACGAATTCATGGCTTTAAAACATAGTCGACACCACAAGGACTACGTCCACTTCTTTTAAACAGACTATGTTCCAACCTCTCAGAGTAACGAGTATCACTATTACACAACGTTATCAGGTTAGGTAATATGTGTTTGGATCTCAGTTGGCACAGGTGAGGGAGTTGTGGGTTGAGGCCATATTAAGGACAACTCCATATGCCAATCACCCTCTCAGAATCTGGAAATAGATTTGTAACATTATTTGTGGTTTTTCCTTGTAGGATCTAGAGCTGCAGCGTGCCGCCGTAAACTCAAATCTAATCTGAAGAATAGGTTTCAAAGCGTGTTTGAGGGGATCGCTAAAGCAGGAAACCCCGCCCTTCTGAATCAGATCTACACAGAGCTCCACATCACAGAGGGAGGGAACGCAGAGGTCAACAATGAACACGAGGTCAGACAGATTGAAACAGCATCCAGGAAACCAGACAGACCAGAGACAACCATCAGATGTGACGACATCTTTAAAGCCTCACCTGGACGAGATGAACCAATCAGAACAGTGATGACAACGGGAGTGGCTGGCATCGGGAAAACAGTCTTAACACAGAAGTTCACTCTGGACTGGGCTGAAGACAAAGCCAACCAGGACATACGGTTCACATTTCCATTCACCTTCAGAGAGCTGAATGTGCTGAAAGAGAAGAAGTTCAGCTTGGTGGAACTTGTTCATCACTTCTTCTCTGAAACCAAAGAAGCAGGAATCTGCAGGTTTGAAGAGTTCCCGGTTGTGTTCATCTTTGACGGTCTGGATGAGTGTCGACTTCCTCTGGACTTCCACAACAATGAGATCCTGATTGATGTTACAGAGTCCACCTCAGTGGATGTGCTGCTGACAAACCTCATCAGGGGGAAACTGCTTCCCTCTGCTCGCCTCTGGATAACCACACGACCTGCAGCAGCCAATCAGATCCCTCCTGAGTGTGTTGACATGGTGACAGAGGTCAGAGGGTTCACTGACCCCCAGAAGGACGAGTACTTCAGGAAGAAATTCAGAGAGGAAGAACAGGCCGTCAGGATCATCTCCCACATCAAGACCTCACGAAGCCTCCACATCATGTGCCACATCCCAGTCTTCTGCTGGATCACTGCTACAGTTCTGGAGGATGTGATGAAGACTATAGAGGGAGGAGAGCTTCCCCAGACCCTGACTGAGTTGTACATCCACTTCCTGGTGGTTCAGTCCAAATTCAAGAATGTCAAGTACGATGGAGGAGCTGAGACGGATCCACACTGGAGTCCAGAGAGCAGGAAGATGACTGAGTCTCTGGGAAAACTGGCTTTTGATCAGCTGCAGAAAGGAAACCTGATCTTCTATGAATCCGACCTGACAGAGTGTGGCATCGATATCAGAGCAGCCTCAGTGTACTCAGGAGTGTTCACACAGGTCTTTAGAGAGGAGAGAGGACTGTACCAGGACAAGGTGTTCTGCTTCATCCATCTGAGTGTTCAGGAGTTTCTGGCTGCTCTTCATGTCCATCTGACCTTCATCAACTCTGGTGTCAATCTGCTGTCAGAAGAAAAATCCACCACCTTTATGTCTAAGCTGTTCAGAATCAAACCTGAAGCCCTCTACCAGAGTGCTGTGGACAAGGCCTTACAGAGTCCAAACGGACACCTGGACCTGTTCCTCCGCTTCCTCCTGGGTCTGTCACTGCCGACCAATCAGACTCTCCTACGAGGCCTGGTGACTCCGACGGGAAGCAGCTCGCCGACCAATCAGGAAACAGTCAAGTACATCAGGAAGAAGATCGGTGAGAATCCGTCTCCAGAGAAAAGCATCAATCTGTTCCACTGTCTGAATGAACTGAAGGACAGCCATCTTATTGAGGAGATCAAAGGATGTCTGTGTTCAAGACATCTGTCCACACAGGAGCTGTCTCCGCTCAGTGGTCAGCTCTGGTCTTCCTGTTGCTGTCTTCAGACAAAGATCTGGAAGAGTTTGACCTGAAGAAACACGCTGATTCAGAGGAGGATTTTCTGAGGCTGCTGCCAGTGGTCAAAGCCTCCAACAAAGCTCTGTAGGTTAAAAACTACATAAATGACATTATTTAAAACTGAACAAATAATAATCTCACAGTTTCTTCTTCTTGTTCTTCTGTAGGCTGAGTTGCTGTAATCTGTCAGAGAAAAGCTGTGAAGCTCTGTCCTCAGTCCTCAGCTCACAGTCCTCCAGTCTGAAGGAGCTGGACCTGAGTCACAACGACCTGAAGGACTCAGGAGTGAAGCTGCTTTGTGCTGGACTGGAAAGTCCACATTGTAGACTGGAGGTTCTCAGGTCAGGATTCATCCATTTTTGTTCAACAGATGACCATAGTATGTACAGTGAACGTTGGGTGGAAATATAGGTATTTGTTACATATTTCCAGACAATGACTTGCTCTTCTAGTTCATTGGAACCTCCAATGGACTAGAAGAAAACACCAACTCTAGTCCAGGTTTAGGCGGCAGCAGGGAGAAGAAGGCCGTGTGCACTACAGTTATTACAATTATTTTTTGATCACTCATTTATTTTGGGGACAAATTGCAATATTGTTTTTCCTTTTTTACAGAAGGTTGAGGGGTATGGCCTAAAATGTAGGGTTTAATTTACGGTATGTTTGTTTTTCCTTAAATGCTTCTGAATTGGTAGAGGACTGGTAAGACAACTGTGCTGCTAATGTACAGATATTTGCATCAAAATAAGACTGGCCCTTATTCATAGAGCATCTCCTAGAAGTAAAAATGTAATTCTACTTTTTTCCACTTTACTGTTGTGCTTCATTCCTGATAATTTACAATTCTATGCAACAAGATAAGACTTCTCAGACAAACTGGTTAATATATCGTGAATTACTCTCTTACTCTTGGCTGCAGCTGCAACATTCAGAAAAGGTTTTTTACAGGCTGCTTCTGCACTCTGCAGTGACATGACAGCTCCACAAAAGTAAAGACAAAACATCTGAGCCTGTTGGCTGGCTGTCAGTTTAGGAAGCAGTTGATTTGTTATGCAACAGAGTTTGAACATGTACATTTAATTGTGCGAAACCAAAATTGTGATCTCAATTAATATTGGATTCATTTTGCAGTCATAACTATGGTGTAATAATAGTGCTTCGTGGTTGGTTGCAGGGGGGGTCCGTCAGGGCTTTAGACTTCAAGCCTTGTTTTTCACTAAACTCCTGTAAACAAAAGGAAACTGCAAAAGCAGTTCCCATAAAATACAGGAACCAGTGAAATACTGCTCTGTGTGTGTGTGTGTGTGTAGGCTGTCGGGCTGTCTCATCACAAAGAAAGGTTGTGCTTCTTTGGCCTCTGCTCTTAAAACCAACCCCTCCCACCTGAGGGAGCTGGACCTGAGCTACAATAACCCAGGAGACTCAGGACAGGAGCTGCTCTCTGGTGGACTGAAGGACCAACACTGGAGACTGGACACTCTCAGGTAGGGACGGACGGGAGGGGTCAGGAGGTCAAATTGTTTAGAAAGTCATTAAAGTAGTTAAGTGCTGATCAGACTTTGTTTTTGCTCCAGGATGGACAACGGTGGATCACAGAAAATGAAACCTGGTCTGATGAAGTGTAAGTGTGTTTGTTTTTTACATATTGAGAACAGATAGTACGCAATTGATTTTGATAGCCAAAATGTTTAGGCCATTGTATAAAATCTTGAGGAGTCCGAACTAAGGTTTGAACGTAAGTCATATCTTTATCACCTACGTCCTGTCGTCACCTACGTCCTGTTGTAATCACCTACTTCCTGTTGTCCTCCCTACTTTGTGTCTTTGTCACCTACGTCATGTCATCACCTATGTCCTGTTGTAATCACCTACTTCCTGTCTTCATCACCTACGTCCTGTTGTAATCATCTACTCCCTGTTGTCCTCCCTACTTTGTGTCTTTGTCACCTACGTCATGTCATCACCTATGTCCTGTTGTAATCACCTACTTCCTGTCTTCCTCACTTCCTTCCTGTCTTCATCATCTACTACCTGTTGTCCTCCCAACTTCATGTCTTCATTGACAATGCTAATATTGCCACGTTCTCTCTAACAGACGCCCGTAAACTCGAACTGGACAACACCACGGCCAACAAGCAGCTCATATTGTCCGACAACAACATGAAGATGACAGTGAGGAAAGAGAAGCAGCCGTATCCTGACGATCCAGGGAGATTTGACTACTGGAAACAGGTCCTGTGCACGGACGGTCTGACTGGGCGCTGTTACTGGGAGGTTGAGTGGGAAGGGCATGTCTATATAGCGGTGGCCTATAAAGAAATCAAGAGAGGACAAGGCGAAGACAGCTGCCTTGGAAAGAACGATCAGTCGTGGAGTCTGAACTGCTCCAATGACGGTTACTCCATCCTGCACGATAAGAAAGTGGTGGCCATCGATGTCCCCCCACTGAACAGAGTGGGCGTGTTCCTGGACTGGTCTGCTGGCACTCTGTCGTTCTACAGAGTCTCTACCGACAAACTGACCCACATCCACACCTTCAACACCAAATTCAAGGGGGCGGTCTACCCGGCTTTCAGGGTCAAGATGGACCCGCTGAACTCGTCAGTGTCTTTGTGTAAGATACCTTAAACCTATAAAATCTGATTGGGTTTTGGTGTATCATTTCTGAGTTTGTACAACCTCGATTCCTCTCCTTGCCTCCTCATGTATTAAGCTTTGTATCACTAGCAATTCACACACAATCAAATAGAAGCTTTTACCAGATTTAATAGAGGTAAATGTGATTGAGATGCGAGGCTTAACTTCGTGTAGCATGTCCAGTTAGCCGCATGAGTTAAGGGCAGCTTCGATAGGTAATCCGCTGTAGCACCCGTACACGGCGAACCCCAAACAGTCCCATGTTACTTGAGACTAGCTTGACCAGAGCTGAGATCTTTATGATCTTGACGAATGTAGTGGAGTTAGCTATTTGTCCAAGCTCTAGGAAGAAAGGGGGCGGCATTAATCGAAGGTATCGAGGACAACAGGTTGATTGTATGTTGTATGTTGTATGTTGTTTCATACTGATGTGATGCAGCTATTGAGAATTTCTTGGGAGACACAATAAATTGACTTGACTTGACTTGAGGTATGAGGCGGAGAACTTGGAACATCTGAAAAAGGCGGGCGAGAATGTAGCTTCTAAGGTTCGAGCAATGTGAGGATTATTGCATCCGATAGCGGATAAGATTTTGGCAGGCTCTTTATGCAGAAGATATGTGAGAGCAATGTTATGGATTTGGTTAGATAGTAAGGATGGTTGGAGGCCTGGCTCCGGTTACCGCATGAGAGTTTAGAGAACAGAGTTTCTGTGAAGGCTGTTACGGTGCCAGACGGAATATTTGGACATTGACGTTCCGATTTCATCCAAATAGATCGTTGTTGGATGGGGTTATTGAGATAAAAAGTACGCTCAATATGAGTTGAGTGGATGCCCGATGTTGCTCCTATATTGTTAAGTTAGCTAGCAGGTGTTTATGGATAAGAGGAAGTAGCGTGGTTGAGGAGTGATCCTGCCTGAAATTCTGCTATGTAGCTTCATTATACTCAAGCTTGGCCCCGTAGGAGAGATGTGTAGGTGTGACCAGCATAACGCCATAAACTAACCTTCAGAATGAGGAGGGATTGTAATGATCAGTAAACTTTTATCTCATATTCATGAACTACTTTATTGCCTTTGTACAAGCACTGAATGAGCAACCTTGCCTCGGAGCAGATATTTTAAAGAGACATAAAGATCTGACAATTCCTTTTATTGATAATAAACAGCTAACAAAAGTCCATATATGCTGTTTAAATAATTAACTATAACAAATATCTAACTAATGTTACGTGGCATAAAATTATTATTATTATTAAGTATTGTAACACATTTGTTTAATTCAGCTCATTATTTTATATTTCATTCTACTTATTTCCATAACAATCATGACAAAAGATTATGACGATGCTTTGTTATGATAATATCTTTTTTTTTGAAGCAGTGAATGCAGATTTAAGAAGATCTAGATTTTCCTCCAAATTTGGGCACACCAGTAATGTGCCCATATATATGAACTATATGAATATGTATTATTGTTATTTTGATAGACAATGTATTTTGTTGTTTTTTGGTCTAGAAACAAATATTTTCTAGTAACTTTTTGAAAACTGCACGTTAACTTTGTATAGCTTCTGATCTTTTTTTCTGTTTATGTCCCACAATTTAAAAAAGGTGAATCTCGAGTGAACTCGATTCAAATATGTAAATGATATTCATGTAATCAGATATAAAACTTTGTTTTACCAGTATATGAATGATGTACAATGTAAACTTTTTGACAGTTTTTAATCACTTATATCATTTAACTTCAAAGCTTTTAATAGAAATACAGATGCAACAGACCATCATCACTACGTGATATGTAATTTTTTGATTATAATAAAGCAAAACGTAAAAAAGTTGTATGATCATTTCATCTGAGTATTTCTTATGTAAGTGAGAGGAAACGAGTCAAATGTGATTTGAAAATACTCGAGCACACACATAAAGAATGACAAAATATAAACTTCAGACATCGATCATAAATCTTCATGAACTTTAACAATGGAAATGTCTTAATGAGTATGAGGAAATGATCAATTATGACCACATATTTGGTCCCTGCAGCTCAGAACAGATTCTCTCAGAATTTCTCTCCTTCTCCTGTTTGATCCTCAGATTATCGCTGCTTTCATGAACTGAAAAGAGAGAAAAATATATATTATTAAGAGCGTTATAACCAATAAACTGTTCAAATAAATAGGAAAATTAAAATGTGTTTAAATTCTTAGAATATGACTCTGGAATGGAGTCCATGATGAGGACATTCACTGGCCTCTTTCAGTCTGATAAACACTTATCACTGACTACCAATCAGGTTGGAGCATTGTGGAGATAGTTAACGAGCAGGTATATAACTAGCAGGTGTTTAACTAGCAGGTGTTTAATGAGCAGGTGTTTAACTAGCAGGTGTTTAACAAGCAGGGGTTTAATGAGCAGGTGTTTAACGAGCAGGTGTTTAACTAGCAGGTGTTTAACGAGCAGGTGTTTAACTAGCTGATGTTTAACTAGCAGGTGTTTAACTAGCAGGTGTTTAACTAGCAGGTGTTTAACTAGCAGGTGTTTAACTAGCTGGAGTTTAACTAGCTGGAGTTTTAGTTGTTCTGCAGTTGAAGACGCGGTTCATAAGGAGTTTCTATGTGTATGTGCATCTCTTACTGTCAAACCTTTCTATTATTACTGTTTCTTTTATTATCTGTTATTTGAAGGCTGATAATGTTCAGTATGCTGAAAAATGACATTTTAATGTCAGTTTAAATAAGAAACATAGTGAATATGAATGAATATGTTATATTTGTCATTGCTGCGATACGATGGAGTAAAAGAAGCTTCCATGTGTGGTCAGGGGAACCTATTAATTTAATATTGATTATGTCTTATATATACATTGTGTGTATGTGGAGATTTGCTGGTATTTATTAACTTTAAGTCTCTACAGGGAACTTTAAATTTGTGTTGATTTTGGCGGTCCCTGTGGACGAAAGTGGTAGTGTTTCTGAGCACCAGACTCCCTTTAGAAAACCTCTCATTTTACAATTAGATAATGCCTCAATCGCAAATTAACGTTTCAGAAAACTTGTAATACAAAAAACAAGTCAAAAAATAGTCTTAATGTAGGTAAGTAAGATTGTTTATTGTAACATATAGATGCTTTTCAGTAGTTTAATGATACTATTGTGTACTTTACATCTTTTTATTTATGGGTTCACATACAAGTAAATAATCAGCATTAAGGACCGTTTCTTAATGAACGTATTTAATGAAAACATTTAAACTCACCTGCTTGAAAGAGAAGCTGGCGACTTTGCAGTCACACGGCAAACTCAGCAGATGAGTCTGGAAACGCTCTGAGACAGGAAGCAAATATTAATATTTCCCAAAACGTTTTAGACTTCTTCTGTAAATGTTCAGAATCTGCTGTATACCAAAATAACAATAATTATAACAAGAAGTCTCCTCATGTTAATCTACAATCATGAATTAATTCATCATGTTTGATAAAGAGAAACAAAACAGTAAAGATGGTGAAATACTTAGTTAGGTTTAGTAAAGATGGTGAAATACTTAGTTAGGTTTAATAAAGATGGTGAAATACTTAGTTAGGTTTAGTAAAGATGGTGAAATACTTAGTTAGGTTTAGATAAAGATGGTGAAATACTTAGTTAGGTTTAGTAAAGATGGTGAAATAGTTAGGTTTTATGGTGAAATACTTAGTTAGGTTTAGTAAAGATGGTGAAATACTTAGTTAGGTTTAGTAAAGATGGTGAAATACTTAGTTAGGTTTAGATAAAGATGGTGAAATACTTAGTTAGGTTTAGTAAAGATGGTGAAATACTTAGTTAGGTTTAGTAAAGATGGTGAAATACTTAGTTAGGTTTAGTAAAGATGGTGAAATACTTAGTTAGGTTTCGTTAAAGATTGTCGTTTGGGGTTAAATAACTACGGAAGTGCAAAATATAATGATGTATAGATGTATTGATGTATTGATGGATAGATGGATAGATGGATTGATAGATTGATGGATAGATGTATTGATGGATTGATGTATTGATGGATTGATAGATTAGATGTATTGATTGATAGATTGATGGATAGATGTATTGATGGATTGATGGATTGATGGATAGATGTATTGATGGATTGATGGATGGATGGATGGATAGATGGATAGATGGATGGATAGATTACCTCTGAGGATCTGAAGTTTCGTCAGGACCGCCATATACTCGTCGTAGTCGATCCCGCCTGTGGAGCGGTTCTCGTTCCACAAAACTCTGAAGGTTTCATCGTCTAAATTGAATTCTGCAAGATGAAGACAATAACAGATGAGAAGCTTATCCACAAATGAATCGAGACCACTCCGTCAGTTAATGCCTCCTTAAATAATGTCGAGGTAACTTCTAGGCTGCTTTAAAGATAATGATGTATTACCGCGGAGAGCCAGAGCCTTTTTCATTTGGGTTTTGATGACGGAGGGGGGGTTCCTCTTCTCGTAGCTCTCCACATACTCCCTCCTGAGAACAGCCACGTAGTGCTCCAGTTTGAAGACCTCCACCACGTCCAGGTCTCCGGTCTTGTCTGCCTGAAAGTGCTGGTTAAAGAGCTATGAACACTAAGCAGATGAACAGAACCAGCAGTGAAGTTGCAAAGGATACGTCCATGAGAGTCAACAGCAGGCGGGCTGTCTTGAGACTCAGCGCTAAATAGGGGAGAATAAATATTTAAGGAAACTTCTCATTCAGATGATTAGATAGTGATGTTAAAATTAAAAGGAAAATAATCTGACTTTTGCCACGAACGGAGTAGCCTCCGGCAATCAGCTTGGCGAGAAGTTGTTCAGCATTTAACACCTGTTGGAAACAAGGACAAATAAAGTTAGATGAACGAAGATCTGCAAACATGCAATAACTTGCTAATTTTAAAGGTGAAATACAATAATTCCAATGTACGTTTGAATGCTAGTAAAATATTAGCATTTTATGTGTTCCAGGACTAATATCCCAGCTGCTGGTAGAGTCTTTTTGTGTCAAGGGTCAAGTTTTTGACCTTTAGAAGCAATGTTTTTACAGCGCTCAGCGATAAAGATTAAACCCAATGAGCTTTTCTATGATGTGACAAGAGCATGGACAAGTGGCTTTGGTGTGCATGACGTCTCTCATATAGCTGCTGGCTAGTTATCTAGCTAGCTTGCTAATTCCACCATGCTTTCATGCTACACTGGTCACAGAAAATGAGCCAAATAAAATTGTCACTTATCTGGTAATAGTAATTTGCTTTCCTACACTGTGAGAAGAGTGTTTGGATGATGCAGTGTTTGTTCATTTTTACTTATTTAGCACATGGCTTGTTGGCTGGCTAGCTTATGAATTCCACCATGCTTTCATGCTACAATGGTTACAGAATATGAGAATAAATGGTATATTTTGAGAAAACAACACACTTACGTCAGACCCGCTGTCTTCCTGTGAAAGAGAAAGAAAAGGGTGTCATGTGAAGATAGATTAGCATCAGAGAAATCTGATCATTTCCATTGTCACACTTCTTCCAATTCCCTTTTTCCATTACTTACCGCTATACATCTTTCCTCTGGGAACGAGTTGCACTGCAGCTCATTCGGCCAGGAAACGCCGATGCCCGTCATCAAACCCTCACAGCCCTGCTTGGCCCTCTCGCAGAAAGACCTGCAGGGCCGCTGCACTTCCCCCGCCAAACACTGGGGGGCGTACACCATGCACACGAACAGGCGTATGTCCACCGAGCACATCGTTTGCACCAACACGTTGAAAAAGGACATCTTCGCAACTGCCTCTCTCTGACTCGTGTGTCCCAGGAGGTTTGGAGTGATGGTCTGGTTGTAGGACAGGCCCTGGCACATCGGGATGGTGATCGGCTCACAGATCCCTCCTCTGCTGCCCACTCCGAACTATAACGAGACACACCTGGAGGCTGTCACTCACAGTCCAGCTCCCTTCGGACAGGCTTGTGTGGCCTTTTTTTATTTTATTTTACTTTGGCGACACCTTTGGTGAAATACTGTCATTGCAAAATGTTTGGACTGTTTGCCTTTGGCAGACAAGAGTTTAGAGTACGTTTTTTTCTATAACGCCTTACTAAAAATATGAGATTGGTCTGATTGCAGCAGGGGCAGAGATCATTGGTTTACACAGAACAGGAAATGAACGCCCCTCAAACATTGACTTTTGAATTTTACCATTATGTGTGACATGTGGGGCAAACTAAGCGAACACATTTTCTAATGTTACATTGCCATTTGTAAATTTATCAACAATCAGAAGTAAGTCACAAAAGGTTGCAAACCCCTTGTAGTAAACATCTGTACATCTTCATTCTGGAGTGGAAACAAGAGCAGACTCACGTGTTCACAGGACTCTGTGGTAAACTGCTCACATCTGAGGGCTTCTGGCCACTGGAAGCCAAACTTGTTCATCAGGGATTCACAGCCGGACCTTGCATGCTCGCAGACCGTTCTGCAGGGACGCCGCGGCATTCCCGACACACACTCGGGGGTGTAGACGGAGCACAAGAAAGGCTTCAGGTGAGTGGAGCAACCCACTTTTACAAGCGGGTAAAACTGATTTATTTCCTGTCCTGCCTCCTCCTGAGTTTTGTGGCCCAGAACGTTTGGCAGGACGGTGTCGGTGTAGGACAGGTCTCTGCAGAGAGGGATGGTGATTGGCTGACATGATGCAGGGGATGTTTGAGTGAAACCGAAGCCTAGAGCCTGAAAGAACAGAAAAACAAATCGAACACAAACCTTGTGCTGGTAGTGCATTTTTTTTTAAAGGTGACTTTATTCAGTAATAATTTGTCTTTGGTAAAATTGTAGTTATAAGTTATTATGTCATAATGTCACACGAGAGGAGCTGGTTGAACCGAACGCCCCTTAAGGATGCATTCACACAAAATCAGGCGTTGCAGTGAAGCCTTGAGTTTGTCGATTTTACCATGCCATCTTGGATTTAAGCATCCCCTGCTTTATGGTCTGTTTGACTCTAAATGGAGCATCATTTACTAAATGAACATCATGCTGTATTGAAGAAGACTTGAAACTAGAGATTGAGACCATAAACTCATGTTTACAATGTTTACTGAGGGAATAAATCAAGAGAGAAGTAGAGTCATTTTCTCATAGACTTCTATACAATCTGACTTATTTTTGCAACCGACAGAGTTGCCCCTGCTGAGCAGTAGAGAGAATGCAGGTTTTAAGACAACAGAACCGCAGGCAAGATGGCTACGATCAAAAACCAAGATGGTGACGGCCAAAATGCCAAACTCAAGGCTTCAAACTATATTCCACAAACGGTAACGGTGACTACGTCCACTTCTTATATACAGTCTATGGTCTGTTGGCTGCTTCAGGAGCCATTTTAGCTTTTTGCTAATATTACTGTTTTCTTTAAATGTGCTCCAATATATATATATTAGTATTAAAAACTTCTAAGACATAAACCTCATTTTAAACATCTGAAAAGTCAGAATAAATAGCAGACTCACGTGTTCACAGGACTCTGTGGTAAACGCCTCACACCTGAGGGCTTCTGGCCACTGGAGGCCGACCCTGCTCATCAGGGATTCACAGCCGAGCCGAGCCTTCTCGCAGAACGTTCTGCAGGGAGGTCGAGGCGTTCCCGACACACACTTGGGAGTGTACACGGAGCACAAGAAAGGCTTCAGTTGAGGGGAGCACCCGACTTGTATAAACGGCGCAAACATCTGTAGAGCCATTCCTACGTGCTCCTGAGTCGCGTGGCCCAGAACGTTGGGCATGACGGTGTCGGTGTAAGACAAGTCTCTGCAGATAGGGACGGTGATTGGCTGACATGATGCAGGAGTTGGTTGAGGCACACTGGTGGTGACTTGACCCTGGAAGAACAGAAACATAAACCAGTGATGTCCATATAATCATTTCAGATGCCGTTGTGCTGTGACCTTATAAACAGCATGACCCCTCACCCCAACCACAACCAACATGAGTGCTGGAAGGAGTATTGAGACCTTTTACTGAAGTAGAAGTAGTCATACAACATGTAAAAAACAACAACATTACAAGTAAAAGTCCTGCATTTAAAATCGTACTCAATTAAAAGTATTGGCATCAAAAAGAACTTAATCAAAAGTAAAAGTACTCCTTATGCAAAATGCCCCCTGCAGAGTGTTATATATACACAGTAGTCTTTGAACATTACTGGAAAATTATTATCAATGCTTTTATGTAAGCAGTATAATATCAAAGTAGGGCTAATTTGAACCAATTAAAAAGATGCTCAAAAATTCTGGAAAAAACCCCTGCATCTTTCAATTCACAATCCCAAGTCATAAACTCAAGACAAATCGTTCACCGAACACGGTGGCATACACGATCAACTGCAAGCTAAATAAATAAACAAATAACGTAGTATTTGTGTTGCGAAACATGCTCGAACGACGTTGTAGCTGCTGTTTCCATTCATTTGATTTGTGCATTTCAGAAGTCTTACCGTACGGTCATAAAATGTCTCAAAAAGTCACATTTATTTAATTCATTTACTTTTAAGGTATAGTGTTTTGGATCTGGCACCATCTAGTGGTGATGCTGAAGATTGCAACCAACTGAAACTTCTCCCGTGTGCCAAGCGTGTGGGAGAAAAACAATGGCCAGCGTGAAAACACGCTTTCTAATCTGCGAAACGATCCCCTCTAAATTTCGAGATGATGGCTTGCTTAATGAGGAATATATATCCACGCAGGATTCACTAGTTGTTCATTTAAAGATGATTAGGAGACTTTCCATACCAGCATCAATGAGCCGTCATGTTTTCCCAATCAGATGCACTGGGATGGATTTAAATGAGAAGTTGGGGATACAGATTCAGAATTATCGCCTTTCGTCTTACAACGAGTTGCAGCATAACTCTCTGCAAATATAAAAGAGAATAAGTGTGTTTGTGTTCTTGTTCGGGTAAAATTGGGTCATTCAATGTGTGGGGTGTACATATAAACTGGATGTACAGCCTTTGTGACGGTTGTTGGGTATATAAAAAGAGAAAAGGATAAAATTATTAACATAAAAAGCAACTGTGACTGACGCATCTTAAATGCCAGGAGAGAAACCTGGCTGGCACCCCTGACAAAACCACATCTCAGTTAAACTGTCACAACTTTTTCCCAAAATGACAAACTAGTTCTGTACAAAAATACAAACAACAAATCAAATTTCAAACACAGGAGATGATTTCCTCATTAGTTCATACGAACCTGCACACAGTTGGACACTGGTAAAGTTTCACACCGGAGCCTCGTCGGCCAGAGCAACCTCTTGGCCTTGAAGGCGGACTCGCAGTCCGTCTTGACCTTCTCACAGAGAGCTCTGCACGGCTTCATCCGGCTGTTCTCCTCGGAGCCACATTCGGGCACGACGACCCGACACATGAGCGTGGCCACGTTCGGCGAGCAGGCGGTCTCCACCATCTGACCCGTCTGCTGCAGGTTGAAGCCCGTCGCTCCGGTCGGATACGGGGTCGTGGTGTATCCCAAACCTTGACAAAAGCTGGATGTTACTGGCTTGCAGTTGGCCCTGCTGTGTGCCCGCTGAGGAGACAGCAGCAAGCCCAAAACCACCAAGACCAAATGCTCCATGGCTCTCAAGTGATCGCCAAAACTGTCCCGTGCTTTTAAACAAAGCTGTAGGAGGGTTTGAGACCAGGGTGTCTCTGCTGCTCTGCGTAGGAGGTGGAGTAGGAGTCCACGAATGGAGTCTCTACAAACAAGGCACTGATTTAGGACCACTGCTAAGGTCACATATCAATAAGATGCTCAACACAAAATGAGCAACAAACTGGTCCCAGAGCAGCAGCAGCCCCATTCTGAGAATCAAGTCAACATCTGGTTGTGATTGTGTGATTTACTGTGTAACCTAGACGGGGGGGGGGGGTTCTTTTTTTCAAAGGCTGGCACAATAAACCTAACTTCTGGCTGAAAAAGTATTTCAACACTAAAAAGAGAACTTTGTGTCCAGTTCCCTTGAGCTCTGATTTCAGTAAACAAAAGGCTCCATGATGTTTTACCGTAAACAGGATTAATTGATTTCAGGCTGAACCAATAAAACAGAAATGGAAGAGAAAGATGTTGTCTCTCTGTTGAAAGATTCTTCACTGCATTCCACATAGCATACTTTTTTGTTTGTACACTCCAAGCAACTCAGAGAAAAGATCATTGAAAAGTATAAGTCAGGAGATGGCTACAAAAAGATTTCCAACTCACTGGACATCCCACAGAGTTCAGTTAAATCCATCATTAAGAAATGGAAGGAGTATGGCACTTGTTTAAATCTGCCTAGAGCTGGCCGTCCTCACAAACTGAGTGACCGGGCCAGAAGCAGACTGGTGAGGGAGGCCACCAAGACCCCTACACCACTCTGAAGGAGTTAAAGCTTCAGTGGCTCAGATGGGAGAGACTGTACATACAACAACTGTTGCCCGGTCGAAGCTGTATGGGAGAGTGGCAAAGAGAAAGCCACTGTTGAGCTCATATGAAATCTCGCCTGGAATTGGCCCAAAGACATGTGGGAAACTCCAAGGTCAATTGGAAGAAGGTTCTTTGGTCTGATGAGACAAAAAATGAGCTTTTTGGCCATCAGACTAGACGCTATGTTTGGAGAACACCAAACACTGCACATCACCACAAACACACCATCTCCACCGTGGAGCATGGTGGTGGCAGCATCATGCTCTGGAGGCTTCTCAGCAGCCCTGGAAGGCTTGTAAAGGTAGAGGGGAACATGAATGCAGAAAAATATCACCAAATCCTGGAGGATAATCTGACTCAGTCTGCAAGAGAACTACGACTTGGGAGAAGATTTATTTTCCACAAGACAACGACCCCAAGCATACAGCAAAAGCTACACAGAAATGGTTCAAAGACAACAAGGTGAATGTTCTGGAGTGGCCGAGTCAAAGCCCAGATCTCAATCCAATCGAGAATTTGTGAAAAGAGCTGTTCACGCCCGATCCCCGAGCAGCCTGACAGAGCTTGAGCTGTTCTGCGAGGAAGAATGGAGAAAGATTGCAGTGTCCAGATGTGCCAGCCTGACTGAGACATATCCACACAGACTCAGTGCTGTGATTCAGCCAAAGGTGCATCTGCTAAATACTGACCTGAAGGGGCTGAATAATTATGCAATCATTTACTTTACCTTCTATATTTTTAATTAATTGACATTATTTTGTAAAAATCTGTTTTCACTTTTGATATTTGCAAATTCTTGTCAAAAAAGCCAAATTATATTGACCATGATTTCATGTATAAAAGCAACAAAAGGGTGACACATCCAAGGGGGTGAATACTTTTTACAGGCATTGTACTTAGTATTTTTCTGGCTTAATAAGTAGTATTTAAGGATGGGTTTAGTATTGGAACGCCCAGCTTGTCTCCCTTTTCAAAGACTCCTGATTCAAAAGACAATACTTTGAGGACGCCTGTAGTCAGATATCAGAGACTTTAATACAAATAAAAGCTTAACCACAGTGAATTAAATGAATGCATTTAATGACAGAAAGATCAAAGATGTGTAGCAGAATAGGACTTGTGTAACCGACAAAGTAGTCCTTATAAGAATCAGGTAAATGTAACCGAAAGGTATCAGTAATTATATTCAGTATTTCTATGAGTTTATTGCTAGCTGTGTGGCTGTAGAGATGGAGATGCAAAACGTCCGTTGTTTGGTCAATCCAACACATAATCCCAGAATTGAACATTTAAAAAACAAACTATTTGGTCCATACTTGAACATCCAGAAACTTGAATCATCACAAGTTAATGGAAGCAGAATTTAGGGTCCACTTAGGTGCAGCGAGACGCTTTAGAGCTTCACAGTTTCAGCTCGTTCACGTGTCACAGTGAAGCTGCCAACCTGAAGTGTTCCACTGCAGGAAAACACGTGTTCTCCTTCAGGCAAAACAAATAAAAGGGGTCTGCAAAAAAGTGTTAAAAGCTGCATTCTCTCTCCTGTCCATCAGGGGGCGACTCCTCTGGTTGTATAGAAGTCTATGAGAAAATGACTCTACTTCTCTCTTGATTTATTCCCTCAGTAAACATTGTAAACATGAGTTTATGGTCTCAATCTCTAGTTTCAAGTCTTCTTCAATACAGCATGATGTTCATTTCGTAAATGATGCTCCATTTAGAGTCAAACAGACCATAAAGCAGGGGATGCTTTAGGGCGGGGCTACACACTGATTGACAGGTCCACACCAGAGACGTATACGGCGTCTCTACGTCCTCCTCAGTCCAAATATGGTCACTTCCTGT
Organism: Anoplopoma fimbria; assembly: GCF_027596085.1. Taxonomy (NCBI): domain Eukaryota; kingdom Metazoa; phylum Chordata; class Actinopteri; order Perciformes; family Anoplopomatidae; genus Anoplopoma; species Anoplopoma fimbria. The sequence continues at coordinate 26,637,952 of NC_072468.1, read as the reverse complement.
TTACTGGCTGCAAAATAAACACATGGCGATGGGGTGACGTCACGATGACTACGTCCACTTCTTATACACAGTCTATGTGCAGGCTGCACCTTGCCGATCATCTGGCAGGTTTTTCAGCATTAACGCTCATTATTCTTTAAAAACAGGGGCTAAAATCAAGACTGAGGGTTTCTTTTGTTGTTTAAAAGAGTAAAAAGTGCGACTTTCCCCACTAAAGACTAATGAGCGTTGGACTTCATAGCCACCAGCACAAAGTTTCTTGGAGAGAAGTTTGGATCGAAGAGAGGAACCAGCTGGCTGTCCACACCTGCAAGAGAGACGAGGCTTCAGTTCCAGCTGGTGGAAGGAATGAAATGTATGATTTATTATTCTTTAACAGTCATCCAGCGGCTCACCGTTCTCCTGCAGGTAGATCATCCTGTCCAGCAGCACCAGCGTCTCCACCACAGGAGCCAGCAGCAGGGCCAGGCTGAAGTAGACCACCACCCTGCCCTGCTGCTTCAACATGGCCTCCACCCGCTCCGGGTCCAGAGGCAACCCGGGGGGCAGGCCGACCCGGGCCAGACCCAGACGGGCGTACCTGAGAGGGAGGAGGACGTTACCGTTAAACGTCTTCATTAAAGGGCTTCATGGACTCAGTTCTGATTTCCTTACTCAGCAAATGGACTTATTTTGTGTCAAATTTTTGATTTCAATAAAAAAGTAGCTGTGTAATAAGCGGGATAATGTACATTATGGTTTATTTATCTACATTATTTTAGCTGCTGAGTCATTTCAGTGAAACTGTTATTTTTTCCAGTGTGCCGTGTTCAACAAACTTTGACCTTGTGTGATTAAAATACATTAATAAATGTACATTTACTCAAACACAGACATTTATTTAGGAACCCAATAAGCATGTAAATGAGAATGATGCATTCAAAACGTCAAAGTAAAATACTTAGAAATAATTTGATTTGAAGTTCTATAAAATGATTTGTGTCTCAAAATGATGAGTTATTATTTTAATTAAAAAAAGGTTTCAAATGAACTCTGTTACTTTATTTACCAATAAGTCTGTCTCTCAATGAACATGTTGTCTCCTTTAATATTTACAGTTTATCTTAGAGATGACTCTCTGTTATTTAAATAACATTTAATAACAAACTATTTATTGATTGATTGTTTAGTCTGTTAAAATTACTTGTTTTGTCTGACCAACAGTTCAAATTCACAAAATATGTTAATACTATATATTTAAATATTCAATCTACAATTATATAAAATAGAGAAAAGCTAAATTCTTGATAAATATTTCTGGATATTATAAACAATGAATAGACTAATTGTTTCAGACCTATTTAAAACACAGCCATGACTAAATATATTGTTAACAAGTTATTAATAGTGTTTGATTTAAATTCAAAGCAGATGTATCTTTAGTTTGGAGGGAATGGTTTATATTTTTTTTCATATTTAATCTCATTATTATCTACCAAAGATGTTCCTTATTGTAAGTGTTTTGGTAACATTTTATAAAAAGATGTTAAATCTTAAGAACAAATTTAAACCAAAGTATGGTTTACATTTCGTACTCCCTTTCCATTTGAAAGTGCTTTCATCATTTCAAGTGTTGATGTTAAATGTTATTTAAATAACACAAGAAAAACACATTAATAAAGGTTTTTTGGGGGGTTTGCATTTTTGGACGGCTTAAGACTTTACCAACACTTTCTGTTCTGAAGGACAAAGTGCACTTCATGGACCCATTAGGCCTGTTGAACTGGTGCCCACTCACTCTGTGAACGGCAGTAGGTGGGCTTTCTTTATGGTCTGGATTCCGGCCCTCCGCAGATCCGGCCTCACGTCTGCGATGAAGGTCTCCAGCGTCGCCCGGTAACAGTGCGTCCTCAGCGCCTCGCCTCCCTCCCGGAGCCTCCGCCCATAATCCTCCACTGCATGACACGCCCCCTCCCTCGCCTTATAGGACAGCCGATGCCCCGGCAGCCCCCCCACCCAGGAGCTCATCGGGTAGCCGAACTCCGAGGGTACCGGGTTCTGGTCTGGTGTTTGGGCGGCTGCTACCAGACCTGGAGGGGCGGGGTTTTCTTTGGTGGTGATTTTCATGTAGCAGCACGCCACGGAGGTGATGCCGCGCACATGTGGGCAGTGGACGAAGTGGCGGAGGAGGGTGGCACTGAGGTCACCGCAGGCGTGGAGACCGGTGAGGACGAAGTCTGGATGGCCTCGCTCAGGACCTGCACCCTCCTGACAGACTCTCTGGACGCAGGAGTTTTCAGCAGATTCAGAGTTCGATGGAGTCTGGACCGCATGAGAACAGGAGCCGTCAACATGCTCAGAGCCACGCGGCCTCTTTCTGCTGGGTCCAGATGGAGTCGGGGGACTTTCGTTGACACAATCTGCAGCACTCAGTTGCTTGATGAAGGCCTCCCATGATGCTTTGGGGTTTACCCACCCGGCTACGTGTCGGGAGACAAATGTGATGCCGGGACCAGAGAGGAGGTGTTCTAGGAGGAAGAAAGATGATAATCAACTGGCATTGCAAACAAAAAAAAACTTCAAAGTTTGGAACCTTTTAGTGAAGAAATATGACGCTTAAAAAAGTGATTTTTCATTGAGTGTTGGTTTTGTTTGTCCCTGTGGACTAAAGTGGTAGTGTTTCTGAGCACCAGAGTCCCTTTAGAAAATCTGTCATTTTACTGCAGCAGGGTCTGACAGTCTGACCCGCTCAGTCCTGGTTCTGGTTCTCCCGTGCCTCCCTTCCCTCTATCTGGGTCCGTCCACGGTGGACTGGTCTCTGCTGGATCTGGGTCTGTCCACGGTGGACTGGTCTCTGCTGGATCTGGGTCTGTCCACGGTGGACTGGTCTCTGCTGGAGTCTGGTCTGAAGGAGTTTCTGGTGAACCTTCATGATCTCATCTGGTTTCTCCAGAATCCGACCCGGTGGCTCCGATGACGAGCTTTAAGAATAACTTT